>NW_009595285.1:0-9053 GCF_000690535.1 Cariama cristata | reverse complement strand
CCATGGGAGGTTTAGATTGGATATTTGGATGAACTTCTTCCCTGAAAGGGTTGTCAGGCACTGGCACAGGCTGCCCAGGGAAGTGGTGGAGTCCCCATCCCTGGAGGTATTTAAAAGACGTGTAGATGTGGTGCTGAGGGACAGGGTTTAGTGGTGGGCTTGGCCGTGCTGGGTTAACACTTGGACTCAATGTTCTTAAGAGTCTTTTCCAACCTAAACAATTCTATGATTCTACTATTCTATATCAGCAGCGAGCATCTTTGCCACTGGGCTACTACCTCATCTGTTGAAGGCTCCTAGTCCAAAGCAGTTCCCAGAGAAACTTGCAGCTTCACATTTACACTCTGAAGGAGGGGAAAAAATTCCCTAGGAGGTTCTTGTCACACAATTACACACGATTTGCTCAGGAACGCAAAACTTCACAGGTGACAATATGCCTTGCTAGATTCTGTATCATACTGAGAAAGCTGTAAGGCAATAATCATCTAAGTTGCCCCTACAAATACCATAAAATAAAGCCCCATGTGACACATGCTTTTCTCCTCTACTCAGAAAGCCAGTTTGTTCTTGGGTCTTTCAGGTAAGACTGAACTGCCTTTCTACTCTAAACTCCATTTCGAATGTGGTGGGTTTTGTTTTCCGATTACAACGCCTTTCAAGGTTTCCCATCTTAAGGGAAAGTTTTTCAGAACAGCAGCAGCCAGCAACGCGTGAGTGACCGCGGCAGCTGAAGACACAAGCACATGATAAGTTTGTGCAGGTTTACAATGCACTACATGTCAAGCATTATCATAGATTCTAAGTGTTTGCTATTAATTCTCTGCAAGTACTGGGTAAGTTTTATTAAGCACTCCTTTTTTATTTCATAGAATCCTAGAAGGGTTTGAGTTGGAAGGGACCTTAAAGCCCATCCCGTTCCAACCCCCCTGCCCTGGGCAGGGACACCTCCCACCAGACCAGGTTGCTCACAGCCCCATCCAACCTGGCCTTGAACACTTCCAGGGATGGGGCAGCCACAGCTTCTCGGGGCAAATCTGTTGACCATGGTCAGAGTTGTTAAGTGGCTCCTGCTGCAGAGGAAGTCTCAAGGCAAAGAGAACACCCCAGAAAGACAAACTCCTTCCCACTCACCCATTAGAGAACATTTTCTCAAAGTAAAAAGCACATACAGCATCTCACAGCGAGGAAAACTGCCCTTGGACTCTCCCTTGCTTCGTAATACATTTGACAGACACTTTCCAAAACGACGTGTTCTTTTATATTACATACGGACACATTCAGCTACAAAGAGAGTCAGAAGGTACGTACGTGTGACAGTAAGATTATTGCGAACATCCTGATTTAACTCAGGTTTTCCAGTCCTGGCTGTAATAATAAAGGTTATTTTAAAATTAGGATGACAACTTTAGGCAGGTTGTAGTCAATGGTTTTTGAAAAGCGTTTTCTCGTATTAGCTACTAAGCCCTTATGTGCAGTGACAGCGCTATGCCTCTGCAGCTCCCACTGGCATAAGCCATTCTGCACCGGCGTACATCGAAGGGACCAGGCTGAAATACTACAGGTATACGGAAAAATGAATGCTACCAATTATTAGTTTGGAGGTTAAGTAAGTTTACCTGGGTCGAAGCAGGTTTTACAGGCTATTGAAAGTACCTCAAAACAATAGAGAGTCCCATAAAAATTAGTCTTTAATTCAAATATGAAAGGACCAGAAAAAAACCCAAAACACTTCTGACTTTCTGCATGAGAACGACAGAAATCACTCCTGCCTTTCAGCTGGATACAAACACAACCTTATTGATTTTCCTGTATGATCCAACGAGGTTAATGAAAATACATCAACTGACGACGCAAACAGGACTTGATTAGTTGGAGATCCATGTCCCCGTTACAAAAGGGGAAGACTTAGCTGCAATGAGAAAGACCCTGTAATCCCTTTCACATGGCACCAAAGATGCTCTCTAACCCTCTCCAGTGGGTTTGGTATTAAACCTTGCAGGATGCGGGGAATCAAATTAACAGTATTTCTTAAATCAGCAAGAGGCAGATGGTTGTGAGACACCGCAAGACATCTTTCGAGAGGGAGAAACCACTTGCAGACCGTGAAACATCACCTCTCCATGACCCTCTTCAAACCTGAGGCAGCAAATATTTTCTGTCTCTATGGAAGCTTGTTCTGTTTTGCGTATTATCTCCAAGAACACGAAGCCCTGTTTTCTAATACATGAAGAACTTGTAAGTGACTTCTGACGAAGCCCAGTGTCTTTACAAAGAAGTTAAATTGACTTTAGGTCAACAAGGAAAACTATAAAATATTTCCATGGAAAGAACTTACTGCATTACCAGCAAACAGACACCTGCAGCATAAGTAGATACGTAACCTCCCTTGTCATCAGAAGAACAATAAGCAAAGCCCAACATATAAATGCACAGAATCACTAGCATGAGTTTCAGCTCAGCAAATAGTTTAAAGATGCCCTCAAGATATCCTACTTTCCTTTGTTTTCACTAAGGCAACACACATAATCCGTCAAAAGTCAGGCGTGAATATTAATATTTGAGAGGAACACAGCTATGGAAAAATTTTGGGTCTGAATATGACAACTATGCTATTATCTAAACCATAATTTACATTTTCCACAGTAAGTCAAGACTCCACAGCCACCAGAGCTTGCTCTGTTTCTGCCTCATGCAGCTTGCAGCTGTACAGCACGATAACCAAGCCGGCTTCCACGGAGAAGGGTGGAGAGTTCACCAAAAGCTGCTGCAGCTTTCGCGTGATGGACTCGCGCAGCTCGCAAGAGGATGGCTGGGCTCAATCCTCCAGCGGTGCAGAACTACCTCACAGGCACGTGGATACACGCAAAGTAATGAAGTCCTCGGAGTCTGTTCCTTTGAGCAATGCTTGTGTTACTTCAGAGTTAAAGCACACCCTGGAGATCACAAGCGAAATCATCCTGTCAAAAATGAAGTAAAATAACTTCTTGTGGCTATGTATACTTGTGTGTAGTTTTCCAGTATGTGTATTTGAGAACGATACAAAATCACCCATAAAATGTTAAATTTAATCATCCATTTAAGTTGCTTACAGTCGTAGCGGAGCCAGTATATCAGACCACCATTCCCTCAGCGCTTACTGTCACAGATGAGCTACAGCTTGCAGCACCCATACACTTATGTCAGAGGAAATACTTTCAGCGAAATACTTGTTAGAATAAGACCTAAAACGCTCACGTAACTGCCTCCAACACAGGCACTTCAGAGCCTGCCTCATGCCTCATTCAGTGCACATATAGGCAATCAGTGTAGTTAATCACCTTTGGAAAGCCATTAAGAAAGTACACATACTCAGTGAAGATTTAATTGGAACTACTAAGTACCACAGGTGTACTGAGTATTTCCCTTCTCTGGAGCTTAATCACTAGCCTAAAGAGCTAGGATCCCTTGTTTGCTCTCTTCAATTCATTTTTACTAAAACAGATGCAGAGCATCTTCATCTATTGTGTTCTGTAACCTACAGCAGGGCACTATCTCGGAAAGCAAAGAGACAGTGTCCACCACGCTTGCCACAGCATCTGAACCACTGGAGTCTCCTCTTAACTCTATTGAAGCCTCACTCTACAAATTTAAAAGGAACCATCATCAGTTTTTAGAAAAACTAGCAATGAAGATCTGAAAGGAGAGATTCTTGGATATTAACGTAAGCTCCTGCAGACATATTTTCCCCTTTCGCATTCCATATTGCCTGTAATTCACCAAGAGTTTTTAAATTATTATGGAGCTGTGATATAACTTTATTTCCAAAATACAACCGCCGATGAACTTTAATTATAGTACGGACCCCTAAGTACCTATCTTTCATTCTCCATAGTGACATTTAAACACGGTCAGGTCTAGCCATGCAAAAACACAGCTCCATTTCAGCAGCTGCACACCACAACACTACACTTCAGCGTATTAAACACACCTCTGCAAGTGCAAGCTACGGATTCCCCCATGCCCTCCAGTGCAAAGCTGTTTTGGAGGTGGAAGGCACCACAGATTGTTGAGTGACCCAGTTCACTCTTGCTGAGCAGCTCCCCCAGGGAGAACCATCTGCTGTTGTCCTAATTTATTCCATTAGTCACAGCCCAATACAAATCGCATTAACTATAACAGGACAGTATTACTTATAGAACTCACCACACAGCTCGTTCAGAAATAATCATGTTATGGTCATCTGCTCTCCAACTCCCCATATTAAATGACAAGCACTTGAAGATCTCCATTTGCAACTTGTGCGCAAATTCTCCTAGAAAGAGGGCTAACCTACAGACTAGCAATGGTAAGCCTCCACGGTCATGCTGCAGGATTAAGAATTAAGACTCAAAGTCGCGTACGTGTTACAGAGGTCCTTAACATACTACAGTGACACCTGTACTTGGAGAACAAGGAAAAGGGAAACAAAGGCCCAGGAAGAAAAATTTAACTTAAGCTGAGCTCATTTTAAAATAACTATCAAATTAAACTTAGTCCCAGATGGAATAACACCAAAGATTTGGTTTATAGTAGACTTGAAAATAAACCCCAAAGCCTTGCCCTTTCAACAGAGCTTCTATGCTCGCTGTCAGTTTTGCACAACAGAGCGTTGCGGAACAGGGAGAAGCAGGTATTCCAGATGCTAGCGTTCCCTTTTCAGCACACACGCCACATCTTCCCAAAGGACCAAGCTGCCTCACATCAAGTCTGTCCCACCGAGTGTAGAACAGAAAAATGTGACAGAAGGATTGAGTGGTCTGTTAACTTCTTTTATTTAAAAAATATCTTCATGAGTTAAGCAGTACTTTTAAATCTAATTTAGAAGTGTAGTTTTACCAAGGACATTAAGTACCATAAATAGTCGACTTGCATCTTCACGTGTATGGCTAGCAGTTGATAACTAAACAGCAATGAAAGACACAGGTCCCTTAGGATCCCATCACACAATCTGGCATCTCGCTCATGTCTCTAGATGGACTGACATGCTGTCACCTATGAGATGCACAAGCACAGCCCAAATGAAACCTTCCAGACAATCTAGATCACATTCTGTTCAGTTTTACCCAAAGCTATGCGTGCCTTTAAATATCCAGTCACTAAATTCACTAAAATGACTTGTGAGAAGCTGAACAAAACAGCAGCCAACAACGCTGGAGAGAAAAATAAAGATCTACTGACAAGATGGTAGATCTGTACCAAACTGAAGAGATTAAAGTCTTTGAGAAAGTCGGTAGGTACACAACAAACTATGCCTGTCTACGGATTTTATTGTTGAAGGAGAGCCAAAATAGAGTTAAACAGAAAAGGGTTACACAAAATGGTTTCACTTTATAGGGAAGCGCCACAAGATATGCTTTTACTCTCCATAGTAATGGATAAACAATTTGCACCTATCAAGGTTTCAGATAGAGACGTAATACCAGAGTATCTGCTGAATACACAGAAAATAGCTCAGCGGAAAATGAGCTCTAAAACAAGAACTTGTTAGAATGGCAGTATAACGTACAACAACCAGAGCCAAAAACTGCGGCATTATCATGTACCAGTCCACCATTTAATAAAAAGTTCCTCTTCTGCTACCACCACGGTCAGCAACGTACTCGGAGTACAAGACTTCATTAAAACTGATTACCAAAAGCTGTGATACAGCATTATAGATTTTGCTGCAGCACGAAGAGCCAATGAAACCCAGTTTGCTTTATCATAACTATAATGCTAGAAAGGCCGCGTTCTCTAACTACTTTAATACCCACAGAATTAGCATGAAATGTTCTGCTCCGGTACTTTTGATCACTCAACTCTGCGCATCCCAGGCAATGGCATTTCCATGTACTAAGAGTAGGAAAACAAATTGCTAAAACTAAAGCTAGCCCTTCATTCAGTAATTCAACGTCAAGAGTTAAGCAGAAGTGAAACGACCTGTCACACTCTCCTTACCCACAATTTCCACCTCCTATTGGAGGTATACTTATGGTTTATTATGAGTCAGAAGAAAATCCCTAAGGAATACCATCTGCAGAAATTTCTGCATTTTGATGGACAGCCTACCAATTTTCTCCGGCTCATCTGGACCTGTTCCGGCAATGCAGCTGCTCTCCAGTCCGTATGTTGGATCCACCTTCCCAGAGGCTCTTGCTGCTTCCTGTACTTTCTTTACATGAGCCTCAACAAGCTCCAGCGGTACCTCCTCTCTGACTCGAGAAAATTCCTCTGTTAAAAATCACACAGAAAATGTTATATTGTGAGGGTTTTATTGTAAATTAAAAGTTACCGTTTTCTCCTATCAGCGTGCAGGTAAATCTCCCGACAAAGTGAATTCTCAAATACTTAACTTCCTTCTTTCCACATTAGGTAGTTAGTTCTCTCTCTCAAATGTGATAGGAAAGAGTCTCTTCCCAATTATATAAAATCTTCCTTGTTTTTCCATGTAAAGGACAAAAGTGAAAGAAATTATTTCATCAAGTTTCTCAGAGGACACACATAACTATGGCAGGTAACTTCACACAAAGAGGAAAACTGAAAGTTTAGCATTGTGCGTTTACCCACAGCTAAACTAATGGCAGTGGTGACAGTAACACCAACTACTCGGTGGTGCTTGTGAACACTACCAAGAGCCAAGGAGCACCAAAGGGGAACGCAAGCCATCTTTAGGCACTCAGTGGCCTTTAAGACCTATTCTAACTTGCCTGTAAACTGGCAGTTTCAGTAACAGAACACAAAAGTGATTATCAGTAGAGCCGTTTTCCACATACACGTACATTTGTTTTTACAACTTATTACTCATCCTTAAGAAACTCTAGAGACACTCGATTTTAAGAGCAGGCTAACAGAGAGCAAAGCTGTAGAGACAAGGCAAAAAACCATTGCTGGGGCAAACACATACCTAACGCAGCCTTTGCTGCGGCTGATGCCACCCGAGGATCCACCACCGATGCCAGAAAAGCAACGGTACTCATCACTGGATTGCCAGACTGGCTGAAAGGTACGGGCTGGTAAGCCAGCGGGCCCAGAGATGCATCAGAGTTCTCCAAATAGGGGTCTTCGATCGGAAGTCTCAGAAAATGGAGAATGCACTCATCTTGGGTACGGCTCCCAACGTGCTCCGAGACTTTGTTCCAGTCATCTTTGTACATCTCCAGGGCCTGCAAAAGACAAATACCACTGTACGTACATTGACTACTCCGGGGAAAAAAAACCTCCCTACTTTATGCAAAGATTTTCAATACTAGTTACTTTGGCGATGGAACAATAAATCGAGATCAGACAACTATTTAACATATTTTTTCTAGTAGCACAATTATTCTGCATAAGAAATACGAACATCTCACTGGGACATCAGCTAAATTTAAGCTGCAGGGATCATCACACAAGTTTTATGCTGCTACTGTATCAAAAAGAATTGTCAGAAGATTTGGGATTTACTAATAATATTTGCATAGTTAGTGTTTCCCCATTTTACTTTCACATGAAAAGTTTTACAGAGAAATAAGTTTGCTTACCCTACCAAGTCTCACCAATTCTTTAATTCCCATAACTACTCCCCTGAGGGCACTCTTGTGTTCTCTCATTTATGTCTTAACACACTAAGCTCTTTGGGGCAGGAACAGGATTTATTTCACACACATAGACTAGCTATGATGGTGAAGTCCAGTTTTTAGATCCAACAGATGTTATGACAATGGAAGTGCATCAAACCAATACACCAGGGAAAAGAGCAAAATATATTCTATATCGTGAAGCCAGAAGAGATTAGTTCTCCAGCAACTGTTAAGCAGTCCAATTTCTGTTACGCATTCAGGTTAACAAATCATTATTATGTAGACAAGCCACCTGATAAAGTAAGAACTTCCAGATTAAATCAAAGATTTTGTAATTCAGAATTTCAGTCGCTTTTAAAGTTACTTAAGAAAAATCTTTACTATCTAATAACAATGAGCTACTAAAGTCCCTGCGCTAGTTTTTGAAAAACGAACAAATTAGTACTATAAAAACCCAAAGTGGTAGCCTAATAGAATGCTTAACAAGCGTTCTTTTTCCTAAGCGTTTTAGTTATTCAAGCATTTGGATAGCATAAAATAAGTCTTGAAGTATCCTAAACCATTAACTTTTACATTACTGAGATGATTCATGGTCCAGTCACCTAGAAAAACTAAAATGCCATTTGAGATCTAGGCAAAACACGTTACACTTAAAAATGAAAACGGGATCTGCAACTTACAGGTGTAACAGAAGTCTTCTGAAAATATTTAATACCAGAGGCCCGAGCAAGGGTGGTAAACACCTTTCTGTTTGAGTTGTAGATCCTTTTTTTTTTTAAGTTGGACGTATTTGGCCATGAAGTCAAGCTGGTTTTTTGACTTTCACCGTACTTCCCCTACACACATATAAAGGTAACCAGCTTCTGCGCTGCATCACAGCAAGTGAGCAGGCGTTTTAGCAGTAACTGGGGGAGAGGGAAGAAGAGAGTTTGAAGCAGGCATTATTTAGACTGCTTGGGGGATCCCTACGATACGTCCTTACTGACTTACTGGCCATCAGGCAGGCTGCCTTGGGCTTTAAGGCACTCATTTGCAGGTATAATCTATTTCAGAAGACACAGAGATCGTCCTCCTCCTTAACTAACTACTCCTGACAGCTGAGTTTCCCAACTAAGCACCATGTCCACTTAACCGTGGACGTTAGGAACCAATGAGGTTCAGGGCTTTCCAATACTTGCAATCTTTCCCACAAGGCTGAGAACCACCAGACATCTCAGCCTTCAGGGTAACAAGGAAGACTGACTGAACTTTCCACATGCACAACCATTCATAGCACGAAGGCAGAATTCAGAGCTGGACTCTGTCTGTCAGACACCATGATGAGGATACACCCAACACGTCCGAGTAGCACACACAAGTAGCCAAAGTTCATACGCTGGGTGTTTCAGCAGAGTTACTAGTGACAAGTAGAAGACAGAAACTGAGCCATCAGCCTCATGTGTTGAGTTCCCTGATGCGGGAAGGAACATTTGAGATTCAACAAGACCAAGTGCCGAG
>NW_009595284.1:20231-42927 GCF_000690535.1 Cariama cristata | reverse complement strand
CAAACCATTCTGTGATTCTATGATTTAGCAGTGCCTCAGGAGAAATGATCAATACCTCACACCATTAGGTTATTTGTAACGGTGCCTCTACAGTGTTAGCAGGTATGCTGTAGGGAACAGCCCTGGCTGGGCAGAGGGATGCTGATGGATCCCCTTCTGGAGGATGCCCGAGTCGCAACTCCTCCTCCTCAGCTCGGCATTGCCACCCGCCGGCTGCAGGCACTAACACAACAGGCGCTTGGTGGGTACCAGGCGAGGAGCTCCTCTGTCCACCGCTGCACTTCCATCTTTTTCAAAGAATAAGAAAAGTCTTTCAAGCACTCTCTTTTCTACAAAGCGTGGCAGGGAGCACCATCACCTCCAGTTCTCCGCAGGCTTCAGAAACTGTGTGACAGTCTTTCCACCAGAGAATAGTGATTTACTGAGTCAACAAAATCCTTCTGACAGAGTATGAACCCTTGCATAAATCCATTAAAAGGCATGACATTCAAAGTGAAAGAGTAAGGATGTCCCTGTCAGCATTTACAAATGCATGAAGACAAACACATTCACAAACAACTAATGAAGGGACGTGGCATACAAGGAACAAATTATAGTGAGATGTGATGCTCCTTCCCCGTTTCTCCGAGAACAATAAATAAAGAAGGATTTATAGTCCTGTGAAATATGAAAGGGAGATTATTCAGAGAACAGGGGTCTTCATTCTGTTAGACTGACAGACACGACCCTTCTAGGCTCAAAGCAGCTTATGGCAGGACGTCCATTAAACCACAGAATAAAGTCTGTATGCATCATCATATCAACACACAGATGAGAATCGGCAAGAATGTTACTACATCTAATGCACTTTTCTTTTGACTAGGAAAACTAAGCATTTTGGCAAAGTCCAGAAAGCATTCAGAAAAAGAATTAGTAATTCCTGTATCAGATTTTCTTAAAGTTCTACACATTAAGTCAAAGCTGGGCAACTGGAAAAAAAACAAACACCAAACAAAACCACCAAGCCTTTATGCAAACACACTGAGAAAAATGGTTAACCGTAAGTAAGAGAGATTATTTCAGTCAGAGCACCTCAGAAACATAAATAAAGGGACAACTCAGAGGGAAAAAATCATGTAGAATTAAAAAAAAAAACTGAGGTATATCCATCCATAATGTTAAATAATGAAGACAAATGTATACGCATGGATAATCCCTCTCAGCCAGTTTCATAGGAAAGCATATCAACAACTAAAAAACAGTCTTTTCAGATCTGGCAGCACCTTCGCACCACTGCAGCTAACCCACCTTCCAGCAGGGAACTGCTGAGCACAGACCTTCTGGCAGAACTCAGCTCAGCGAGACGGATGGTTTTGTCCTCTGCCGCATGCAAGTGAAGGCTAACTAGTTAAACAAGTCCACTTCATCCAGGCTGCTATGGGTATAGGGAGAGCTCTCAGAAACCGCTTGGGATGTTAGCAAAGGTGGCAACTTTCAGGACAGCAGCAGTAATAAAATGGCTAAGCAGGTAATGACTGCCAAGTACAGCCGCAGTGGATGAAGGCAGGTGTAAGACATGCAGACTAATACTATGGCAGCTAACTATTCCACTGAAATGACTTCATTTTGAGAGCTGCATAGGGAATGTGGAGCTATTGAACTTGTTTCACAATCAGCTATTTTCCATCTCTCTTCAAACATTCGCTTCCACAATTCTGATGCTCCAGTTGAGTAAAAGTCTTTATTTAGGAACAACCGAAAGCAGGCATTTAAATAACAAAGTGGTGTCTCTCTCTGGATTTTGTCAGTTGGGTCTGTGCTCAGCTGAATAGCAGCATTAAATGCTTGTAGTTCTCAAGAGAAATTCTGTATTTCTGCAGAACCCAGAGGCTTTGCACACCCACATTACAGCCAGTAGCATTTCAAGTCACCTCTGCAACGACGCCAGTCCCCATGAAATATGGGAACACTTACGAAACAAACATTAGTAAAACCTGAGTTTGTAATGACTGTTGGATGACAAGCCAAAGACAACCTAGAGAGCTTTATGTTCTCCCTCACCAGTCTTGCCATACTCTTCAGTGAGAGGGATGCCATCATCCCCCTTCTCCCCCATCTCTCCACGGCAAGTGCCAACTGTCACAGCGTTTTGCACAAAACTACTGAAACACTAGAGAAAAAAAATTCAGCTACCTCAAAAAAATCCCTAAATTTCTTTAGATACAAACCAACAGTAAATCACTGCTTTTAGCAGAAGCACTTCACTAGGAATGCAACAGGAGTTTATATTTTAGTATGTGTGGGTTTTTCAATTAGCATACTAACAAACCAGCAAGAGGTCACAGGTTAATTCATTATCAATTCTCTGGTTTTCCTTCCACAGATTTTATTTCAAGAACAGTGTGGTCAGAACTTCAGACAAAGAGAAGCAAGTTTTCTTTCAGTTCTCATATTATTGATCTCATCAGATTTAAACCTGCCAAAAATTATGGACCGATCCATAAATCACTGTAAACTCTTGAGCTTGCCGGGAAACTTCACTCCAAGATTTACGTTTTTGGTAAGGCCCATGTGGCCTCAAAAAGACAACCTCCAGGTGTGGACTAGTCTGCATGCAAAGGTCAACACATAACAACATTTTTACTGCAGATTCGTTTCCTTCTCCTAATGATTCCTTCTTAGGAGCAAGCCATTCATGCACACGGTGTGAGCAAGAAAGAAGTCTGCCTCTAGGATAAATATTATTTTATGTTGCCTGCCTTCTCTTTAAAAAAAGAGAATTTATTTACGATTAACTGAGGTACTGATACAGTTGGGGAGTTGGGGAGGAAAACAAGCTTTCCAGTACACAAGCTCTTTGACATCTTGTTTGAAAATATGTAGTTAATTTACTTACTTGTTCACAGTCCAGCAGACAAAATTAATACTGTTTAAGACTGCAGTCTTAAACAGTATACACCAATTTATGAAACAAGTAACTCCACCAAAAAATTGAACCTCAATGCCATAAAACATTGAAGACGAACCTTTAAAAAATTAAAATAAAATGCAATAATAAACTTAACTGTTGCCTATAGCAACACTGAGTTTTAGAACTGAGAAACAAGAAATACATATGTTTTAAGAACTAAAAGGTTACAGTTAGAAGCAGATGATAGACAGAACTCCATAATTTTATTTTTACAGGAAGGATATCCAAAGTCAATTCTCCTTTTAAGGGAGGCCTATAGAATATGAGAAAAGTACATTAACAAGCTATCAAAACAAACATATTTCAAAGCACTACAGCATTAGCATAACTCACCAGTACTATAGTATCTTTTAAGTTCTGTGCGTCTGATGTCTTTCAGTTGATTGTATTTTTTCTTTTTCTTTTCTTTGTCTGGAGCAGTTTCCTTTTCCCCAGCAAATTTACAGTTGTCTTCAGAGGAACTGATTTGCTCCAAAATAACTTTACTTTCATCATCTTTCTCAGAAGGTGTTTTGGAAACAGGAGATCCAGGGGAATTGGCAGAGACGGTCTCGGTGTTTTGTTTGGCTTGTCTTTTCTTTTTCAAACTATGCATAAAGAAAAAAACCCACGACATTAATATGTAACCAACCTCCACAGACAACTCACTTGCTAACTTGATTTTTCAAAAATTAATTTAACATCAGAATTCCTTACAACTCAGTAAAAACCACACACTTTGCATCAGTAACTTGGTAACTGAGATTATCCTACAGAATACTCTTCAATCATCATAGTGTTATCTTAAGGATACCTTCTCAACAAAAAAGGTAAGAAAGTTTTTACTGTTGTTTACCAGGGAGGAAGAATGGGGAAAAAGAAACAAAAAACATTGAAAAGTTGTTTTGTTTTTAAACTACTATATGTCTAAACATAGAAACATTCTGAATCACATTTTCAAGATGAAGCTTAGGATAAAATAAAACCTCATATCATAATGTATTATAACGCAACAGCTAACATAACAATTTCACAGTCAACTGCTCCTGCTTTATAAAGCTACTTGTTTTGATATAAACTTGTTATTTATTTCCATTTTGTCCAAGGTTATCTCCCAGCAGCCACCCACGCTACTCCACATCTGCTCTTGCACAACCCACACCACCTGGTACTCCGAGTGTCGCCCAGCAGCTCCTTCCGCAACACGACCAATGTGGCTGCAAACCGCTTGTGCGGGAACATTTTCCAGCTGCTATAGCTCTTCAGAGAGAAATCTTAACGAGCTGCCTATAAATCTTCCAACTTATCACTATAGCAACAAGAGTATTTTCTTTTTAGAAGACTCCTTAAAGCACAGCTCAAGTGAGAAAGATGCTTCAGGAATCCTAACGCGGAATTTTCTGCTAAATCACCATCTTTACCACTGACTTTGCTTAGTGAGAGCAAAAGCTCACTTTATGGGCTGAGGTTCAGCTTCACTAAAATAGTCCTTAGTTAAGAATCACTGACACATACCACACAAAACAAAAACCTAATCTGTCTAACAATCCTTCTCTCTAGTACATCAACTTCTTAGTTATAAGGTACCTAAGGGAGGGAGTAGTAGATTAATCTTGTTGATGCTAAAAACTTTGCTACGTGCGCAGGAAGATTTATGCGTAGAAAATACAGCCAATCAATGAGTCACCACAAACAGGAAAAGGTTACATGATCTCATAGCAGTCATTTACGTAAGGGAAAACTTAATGTATGAAGTTACTAATATTATGCAGGAATTTCAGAGATTCTCCCTTCCACCTTTTATATTTATATGCTATCAATAGATATTTTCAGGCTACAACATAAAAATAAATACACCGAGCACTTGAGAACTAATAGTAAAACATTTCAGGCCACACATCTTTTTTTCTTTTCTTAATAAAACATTAAAACCAGTTCCCAAGTTTAGAATATCGAGCTTGAGACCTCTGAGAAGGGTCACTTTCTCAGACCACATGTGACCAACACTTTCAAGTGAAACATTTCAAAAGACTGTCTTGCAAAAGCTGTGTCTATCACACACATATGTATACATATTTCTTAAATGCTTCCCAAGATACGACAGCAGGAGATTCACATTCTGCAGCCAGCTCAGTGAGGATGCTGTGGTTCCCCATTCATTCAAACCCACTGATTTGTAAGACAACAACCAGTAGTACTTCATGCTCTGCACAGCAAACGAGATTTAGTGTGTGTGAAACTACAGATTGGGTCCTGACTACCTATGAAGACAACCTACAGAGATTTATAAAAGATAAAGGTGAATACATCTATCTAACAAATGAAGTGTTTTGTTTAGACTAATGAAAATTTGCATATGCAAATGAAGCTTATTTTTGTGACTAATAAGCCACAGTCCTGATCAAAGCCTGCTGTAGCAACTGCAAAACATTACACTCACATTGCATATACAATGTCTATATTTAGCCCTGGGAGAAATCTTTGCAAAGCAGCCCTCTACACTGGAACGGCATATCCTTACCATGGTTGTACTTGATCCAGACTTGTAAAGGAGATGCATCCCTGACTTTTTACTCCAGTGACTCAACCTTCCTGTACATGTGCTTATCACAGGGTACCCAAATCATCTGCTTCAGCAGAGGAGAACTGGCAAGCACCCACTGGCAGCCCCATTTCTACTCACATTGCATCAGAGACTTCTGTCCTTAGATTCCTACTCTATTTGTTTTGATCATAAACTCTGTTAAGTAAGCTTTCTGTAGTATAAATGTAGTATCTCAAAACAACAAAGCAAGCTGCTAATGGAAAAACAGAACCCTTTTTTTGGATGGGAAGGAAAAGAATAAACAGAAAAAGCTCTGTAAAGGTCAACAGTACTTGTGACAATACTAACAGCTTCCATCAGTACTTTCCTCAAAGCATAGTCATTTGAACTAGAGTTTTCAAAGTTGCCCCAAGCAACCTGGAGAATAAAGAGCTAAAACAGAACTGGTTCATTAGTGACAGAAAAGGAGGAAAGCAGAAATGACTGTCTGAACTGACAGACAGCAACGTAAATCACTGATGCTTCTCCCGATAGTGTTTTATCTTGCCCGATTCCCACATGCTACAGCCCACCGAGAGCTCATGACAGAACCAAGAGCATCCCTAGGACGCAGCTGCTGCTGTGAATGAACAGTGCCACAGGCACTTTTTAGGTAAGACTGATCAAGAATCTAGGCACTCCATAACTTCCATTACATCCTCATGGCAGGCATCAAATTTTCAGATAGTGCCAAGCCTACTCCTCCTGCCCACCGCTCCCACTCACTCTTGAAAAACCTCGACTATAATATCCCAAAGAACCAAAACAAGCCTTCAACAGCATTTAAAACCCCAACAGCAGCCTCAAATTTACTATGCTTTTTGACATTATGTGCACCCTCTTAGTAAAGCAAATACAAAGACCTGTATACACACAAGGCAATTCATTATTAACACTTACTGGTACGGTGCAGCAGAGCTTGGGTTGTGAAGAGCACAGTTGGAGGATTTATTGCATCTTAAACAAAACCCCATCCCCTTGAGGTATCTCCTTCAGCCTCCACTCACCTTTCTCTCGCAGACCTCCACATCCCAACAAGGCAGACTGGGCACCCACACAAGCTGCCAGCCCCTCTCTTCCTCAGATTTGAAACCTCCTGAAGGAGCTGGAGGCTGAAGGTCTCATCCACTTTTCTCCCAGTTCTAAGGTATTTCCCAGCCTTCACGGCAAGAGCTGCCATGGAAGATGGATTTAAGAACACCATTTGTCAAATTAATTCCTTTTTCAACTACTTTGGAAGATTTTGAGGTGGTTTGTTAAGTTTTAAGATTTCTCTGAATAAAATCAACATTCAGTCTTGTCCTAATGGTTATGAGAGCAAAAGACTGAATGAGCAGAAGGCCAAATAAATAAATAAAACCCCTTAGTCTGACCACTGTCAGGTTTTGCAACTAAATCAGCCTTTCAGACAAAACAATATGCATCTTTTCCAGCAAATGGATAAGGTGTTACTGCAGAAGATATTTGTTTTTCAGTATCAGAGTCAATGAGTATGTTGTGTTTCACTAGGGAAGTTGCTGGGGGAAGGAAGAGGGAAACAGAACAAGGGAGGGCAGGAGACACAAACAGCTTATCTGCAAAAACATTCCAGTTTCTGAAGAAAGTGTCTTACGCGTCTGTAATTTCATTTACACACCAGATAACCTTTTTCAAGCTACTTGGTTCTGACAGGCAAAACATTTCTTCTGAATTTATATAGAGGCATCCTTTTACAGCTCCTCAAAGTGTTTTCTGAACAACAACCGATAAGCCATTTTCTAAGTCTGTCCAAATGCCAAGTTTCTCAGTAAAAGTTTTCAGTCTGTTACTGAGCGTAGCAGATGGCATAGGGGCTTTTCTGCCGAGCCCCATGAGAATCAGAGGAACTGGTTCCTAATGAGTACTGTGAGAGAGCTGCAGAGATCTTTCGGGCATCTACCCTATAGAAGGAACAGGGAGCAGAAACTTTCTGCAACACAAAGACCATTCTCACACCATTTAATAAAGACTAACGATCTGAAATGGACATAATCTCAGAGAAGGTAGGTAAAAATACAAGATTAGCAGTGCTCACTTAAATTAATTTGCAACTGACTGCTTAATAGCTTGGGTACTGACTTACAGGAAAAAAGCTAGGAAAGATTTCAAGAAATGGCCTACTTTGTCTTCCAGACCCAAGTCTATTTGACTGTCTATGAAAGGCAAATAAATCTGTGTTTTTAGAATAAACCAGCCTGAATTTACCATTCCACATACAAGGTAGGCGATTAGCGTAAAAAGAAAACTGATCAGAGAAAGGAGGGGGGATGTTATCTGCACAATTTTCACTTGAAGACTACAAGCAACCAGTAAAGCTATGCAACTCTGACATTGAGACAATAAAGAAATGGAAATCTGACCATAATTTTTTCCTAGAAATTCTATTTGATTTTGGTTAAGACTTATTCAACAGAGATGCCTAACAAACAATTGAATAGGACCTCATTTGATACAGAGTAATTAATCAGAGACAAAGAACACTAGGTCCGTATTGTAGAATGTTCTAAAGAACTCCTAGGACACTAAGACATGATTTTTGTGATGTATTAGAGTAATAAAAATCATACAGCATGGGCAACTCTTATTTTAGAAACAAAAGCATCTAACAAAGTGGCCCTCCAAAAAAATATAAAAAAGAAGAGGGAAGGGAGAAGAATCTTCATTTTATCTTGAGGCTGACACAGTTTTCCTTTTGGGAAATTTTCCACAATGTGCATCCTCTAAAATGTGCCTTGATATCTGGCATACAATCAGCTTAACATCCTGCACAGGACAAACAGATCATGTTCTACAAACGCTGGGGTTTTTTTTAATCCATTTATGCATATATGCAATCAGATTAACAGAACTTGTAAAAAAAAAAAAGAACTTTAAAACACTTCAAAGATCTTAATCTGTTTTGTTCCCATCAAGATTCCTGTTAACTTACTTTGCATACAAAATTATATACATCTTCATTCAGAATGAACCATTTTCATCTTAATCTATCCTCTGCACTCAATCTAATGTGTACTAATTTCTTTGCACCCTACATGCCTTTCTCCACCCATCCAGAACAGCTAAATAAATCAAATATATGACATTAAAAAAACCTACATACAGAAACATTACAGTAAAAATCCCCATTAGGCATCCACTGGTCCTATCCTAGTCCACTCTTGTATTGCAACCCACGCAGATCATCCATCTCCCCTTCACCCAGCTCGGTGGCAGCACGACTCGGCCAGCTCCAGGCACAGCAGTGCTCTCATTCCATCTGATGTAACCTGACAAATAAGCAATCTCAGACAAAATAAATCAATACTGTTTGCAAAGCCAAAGGAAGTCAGACTGCTTGCCAGACCATAAGGCTTCACTCTGGACTTCCTCAGGGCGGCTACTTTCACTTCACAACAAAAATGAACACAAAACTGTTCATCCTCGGTGAGCAATCTTTCTAAAACTAAATCGCATCCACCCCGCGAGAAAGCACGGTCCATGAAACACCAGCCATTTCAGGCTGGTACGCATCGTGTTTTGGAAATGAACAAGCCACAAGGCTGTATGTTTACTATTAAAACAGGCTATTAAGGCAAAAATAAGGGCTGGAACACCATTCTTTGAGAGATTTAAACAGTTAACTCCAGAGGGCAAAAAAGCTTTGAAAAAAAGCAACTCTGAAATAGATACCAAGGACAACAGCATGGTTGCAGTGGTCACAGACATTGAAAAGCGTCCATAATCTGGTCATTCCAGATGACAAACGGCAACTACAGAAAGCTCTGATATTAGCAGCCCAGGTATAAGCTGGAAATTTCTGCTTTTATTGGAACTCCTGTTACTAATTTACAACAAATACTAGCACCAGGTTTCACACATGGTCAGTCATCAGCAATGTTCAAGAAAGTTGGCATGCACTAAAGACTAAAGTGCTGTACTGACAACTAGGGTAAGTCTGTTTTCTTCCTGATACTACCATTAACTGACAAAACCAAGTCACTCTACTTCCGTTTCATCATCTGTAACATGGAGGGAGGGATTTGTAGGAAAGCTGTTCTGGAATTTTAAAGACATTGTACCTTCTGATAGAAAAAAGTTCTTCAATGAAAATATGTTAATTTTTCCCCCAGTCTTCTCACTGATACCAGGAAATTTTAAATATCCCACTTAAGCCCTCTCATGTTTATTTTAGGGGGCAGGGGGAAATAATCACAATTTCCCAGGGTAAAACTCGAGAGAGTTCTGAGCTGTCAGAAAGTTTTTGTTTTCTTAAATTTAAGAATACAATGTTCCCATGCAGTGCAATAAACTTTCTGTTTTCAGAGGCAAAAAGTATCCCTATCTTTTCTGTTTACTTAGCAAAAGGGATTATGATGTATTCAGCACTCCATTACCATGACAACAATCTAATCAAATCATTTCCATAGGGAAAGGATTTTGGAAAGCTCTTTGTTTGATTTAGACATCTATTTAATTTCTTCTCTTATAACCTCAGTTACCGCAGGCTCTCAAAGAACAGCTTTAGGCAGAAGGCAAAATAAAGAAATCCCTCCCTTCAGATGACTCCTTTAACTCTGCCTGAAGTTCACTTAGCAGGCTTGTTCAATTAAACCCGCACCACAGATCCATCTTGTCACAAATACCAACTTGACTCTTACCACACTCCCATCCTGCTCCTCCTCTTCTAACAATGCTAGATACTTTCTCCTACTGTGGTGTTGGTTAATCACCCCAAACCGCTCCTACACATGCAACAAATTCTTCCCGAAGTGGCTTAGCAAGACATTCTCCCTGCAGCGAAGCCCTGGCCAGGGAGGAACGGCCTTGCCAGGTCACCTCCAGCCGGTGCTGGGCTCCAGCCGCTCTCCCACGCTCAGTGCCAGCTCCCCAAGCCACCAACTCCCCTTGGCATCAGCTGGCTGAAATTGGAAGAAAAAGGGATCTGCAGTTACACGGCAATGGAGGATGTTACAGTGAAGCCACACGGATTCCACACAGGAGAGTCACACCGTATTAGAACTACTAAGATTATTTGACGAGGTCAATAAGCACACAGTAATCAGGCTGGCTGAAACACATCTCAAGTTCTCCCTGAAACTTTGATAAACTCTTCCCTCTCTGCCTCAATTGAACACTCTCCAAGAAACTCAACTGCCACGAAACAAAGAGGAAGGCCCTTTTAAAGTAGTAATTGATTAACATAGGGAAACGAAGTGCAGGAATTGAGAACAACCCAAAAGAAGATGAGAGGGTATGTGTGGGGGGGTGCACCGTTCCATACAGTCATCGCTGCACACCCACTTTCTCCGGTAAATACCAAACTTCCCTGATAATACAAAGCCAGTCTTAGTATTGATTAAACTGACTGAAAACAGTCAGAAGGATATTTAGCACTCAGTGACTCAAACGGCAATAAACATTTACAATGAAGCAATAAAACAGCAGATTAAAATCAATGGTCAGTTAAAGCAAAATCCATAGGAAATGTGCCATACATCGTGCAGCAGTAACGTAGCTGGAATCCACCTTCAGCAAAAAAAAACCTCAGGGAATGGTACTTTAGTATTTCTTCTATGAGAAGTACCAAGGGCACCCCATTTAATTCTTTCAAGAAATGCTTTCAGATAAGGTGAAAAGCAGCTAAAAGTAAATGGCACAGGCATGCTGTGTTTGCCAAAGATGCAAACAGGTACAAAAAGCAACTGTGAAAATTCATCATGGCAGGGCCTAGGAAGGACTATGGAGAACATAGTCACAGGGATACAGCCTTGTTTGTGTTTGTGTGGTTTGGTTTTTTTTGCTCACCAGGTACCTACACCACAAACTGCTAGAAGTCCGTACATCTGTGGGCATACTCCCGAAGCATCCCTGCATGCACTCACCTTTTTTTTTCCTTCCCCTTCCTAAGCATCTCCAACTGGCCCCTGGCAGAGATAAAGCATGGTGAGTGCAGTGGTCATGGGGCAAAAAGCACAGCAAGCCTCTAGGATTCAGGAGCAGCACAGTACTATTCAAGGAAAAGGAGATTCGGCTCAAAACTTGTAGCTCAAAGAAGCCTTGTAAGCCACTTTCGTCAGCAAAACGCAGCGCCTCTCCCTCTGCTCACCATTGATCCTGTCCCCAGGAGTTGTCCCCATTCTCACACACAAGCATTTGTTGCAGCTCCATAGGGACTAGATCGGGGAAATTATCTACCTTAAAGATAACCCAGCAAAAGTGACAATACATAAATTAATTTTTCAGAATGGGATCACTCCATCACTAGATCCCACTTGGCTGTGCCACCATTTGTATCAACACAAAGGAGAAGGCCAAAAAGAGGAGACAAGATTGCCCCTCCGAGCAGCAGTGCCAGTTCAAAAGCACTTTGCCCAGACCAAAGGGCTTGTCAAGCTACAGCCTTGCTTCTTCTCTGTAATGTTAGGCTGAGATCAGCAAAAAGAGGCAGTCAGAAAGTCAACCCAGACACAGGTCACACCATGCCCAGGAGACTTCTGGACAGGAACACTGAAGGAATTGTGGCAGCTTCTTCCCACTTATCCAAAAAGGGTGCTTTGATGACGGGAAATTTTCATGAAGGTTTGCACTGCGAGGGCTGGGAGATGGGCAGCTTCCCCTGCTGCAAAAAGCAAGGAAACAGTGACTCTGCTTCTCCAATAGCAGCAGAGAAGAGAAGAAATAATTGTTTTGTTCATAAAGAGGATCTTAATGTTGAATGAACTGACTCACCATTTTAAGTGAAGTCACCTGTTTGACTTCGCTGATCAGCAAGGTCAGAGGAATCCAAAAGTAACCATGGTCAAGAAGTCAGTGATCAAAGTGAAGTCAAAAATTCAATTATTTCTTTATTTAAATGACCACTAAAAGAGATATCTCAGAGAGGGATGGGACTGCAGTTTAAAGCACCTGTCTTTTCATTAGCTTTTGCTTTTATTTAAAAAGTTACTTTGAAAATTAACATTTAAATGTCAAGGCTCTCTGCATCACTGCACCATTCTCTATGGCATGAAACTACAGATTTCATACAGCTGTAAACAAAGCTAGTTTAAAAAAGAAAAACACAGAGAAAAAAACAAACATATAACTTCTTCTTTTCTTACTATTAATAGAGAAGACCAAGATGGCAAAAAAAAAAAAAAAAAGAAGAAAGCACTAAAAAGGAAGGCAGACTGATGTTTTAAACACTAACTTTCATAATGACGCCAGCATTATCCAAATGTCACCATATATTTCTCAGGGATTGTGTTAATCACAGCTGGAGCTCATAGCGTAAGAGATGCTGTGCACATGCTTACAAACAGGTTGCAAAATCATCTGTTCAGGAACAAATTTACAGCAAGCAGTACGGTGACACAAGTGGAAAAAGATTCTATTCAAAGTATTTCAGAGTAATTGTTAAAAATAAATCTCAACCAACCCACCACCTGTCTCATTTCTATGTTTGCATTCATTGTCCCCAAACAACTTGTAACTTATTTTGCAAGTTAAGCAGTTTAATTGGCTTCCTGAATAGAGTTCCCATTAACTGACACTCACTCAGCACAGAACAGGGAATGCCCAAATGTAGTGAAGATCCTGTTACGTGGATTAAAGTTCTAAGAAACACCCAACAATGCTGATAATGGGTGGGAAAAGGAGGAATCTGCAGCTTCAGTGTTTGGAATGACTGACACTGTCTCATTCAACAGATATTTCATAAGTGAGAATGACAATTCCCCTCCACCCACAGGAGGTGTTTGCATCAATGCTTCTACATAAAATAATACAGCACCACTTTTTTAATGCTATGGTCAGTATGGGCAAGAGATCATTAACCATAAGTATAACGATGCCAAGACAGGGTAGGGCTTGTCTACATGGGACAGCCACATTGCAGGCATGTACCAATGCAACTTCTACGCATACAGCTTATGTGAAACCGAGTATTTGGCATGGTCTGATATTTTTCAGCAGCCACACAGTTGTATTAGTGTAGTAAGTCCTTCATTATGTTTATACTTCTAAGAGACAAAGTGTGTGTTAATTACTATATCTTAAAATTTCTCTGTGGTTTTTATATTAAATACTGTATTATTTATGCTTTTATTTTTGACTGAAAAATCGTTCGGATTTTTTTCATTTACTCTTCAGCTGAAACTTTTAACATGCAATCAAAATGTATATGGTTGGAAGGGGAAAAGCAGTTACGGCAGGGGAGAAACAAAGGCAAAAAGTAAATTTTGCCTTCCACCAGCACGACGGGAGAACGGAAGCAGGAGGACACAAGAAGTTCTGCTTCATCTCCATGTTCTCCAGACTCTGCGAGTCCAGAAGGTCCCACCGCATTTCAGGTAGATGTCAAACTAGAATAATAAGCTGAGGAAGCCAGAAAGTTACAGCGCTCTTGAATTTGATCTTATAAGGCAGCCCCTCTGCCTAACACCAAGTGGTCTCGCTCCTGGCACCGACCGCATGCACCCCGGCTGCAGCACGGCCGGGGGTTCAGTGCTGCGGAGCAGGGGGGTGGCGGGGAGAAGCAGACCAGCTATCTTCTAATATCTTCTAATCCCCTCCTGCGTTCAGGGACAGTAGCCTCCTAGCAAAACCAGAGCCAGGTAAGGCAGGTGATCTGCAACACCCTGTCCTGCCTCCTGCCACTGTCCCCCCTTGCCCATTCCCTTTTGGGTTGGGAAGGAAAGCTTCCCGGCACCCTGGGTACAGCGGGATGGTGGGGAGCTGCCGGCCTCCCTTTGGACCTGCTCCCACCACCCTTGCTACAGCTCTGCTCCTACAAGCATCTTTCATCATTCTGTTAAACCTAATGGTATGATTCTTCACATGCATAAAATTGCTCAAATGCATCAGTTCACGGGACCAGAGTCATATGCTGTAGTTTTAAGCCATGCTCTGGGATTGCAAAAAAAACCAAACCAAAACAAAAAAAAAAAAAAAACAAAAAAGAGGGGGGGTGGCAGCATTTGTAACACAAAACACAGAGTAACATAAAAACCTTTCTCAGCCTCAGGCAACAGAACTGCTACGTGCAGCACCTGCTGCGGTCCAGGTGGAATGAGCATCATCTTATTAACACAGATATTGAATGTATAGATAAATCTTCTGCTTAAGGAGATCTGATTTTTAAAGATTGTCTGATTGAAACGTGATTAACACCTTGAAGCCACGTATTTACAGAAGCATTACTGAAAGCAAAAATCCAGCAGCTGTCAGAAATACACTGTTATGTTTTTGACATAACATGTAATTTAAATGAAGTTTACCTATGATTGGCTAGATGTTAAGAGTTTATGCCTACTGCAATAAAAACAGCCACTCCAGAAAAATAGTGGTAGAAATCTGGAGTTATTACCAGTATATTAAGTGCTATACAAGACAAGCTCTCTGTGCCAGAGCCTGCTGGCTGACAGGCAAATACTCAGTGCATTAAGCCACCCAGAGAGCTGATTTATGGCTCATTTACATTACAAAGGTTTTCCAGCATAAAGACAATTCTCTCCCTCCTCCCCAAATTCCTAACCAGTTCTGCTGCTCTCCTTGGGATTTTTCTCTCACACAAATCAACAGGACAAATCCCACAGACCTCAATGGAATAGCGTGAGAGACTTAGAGCATAGCTAACATACATGCTTAAATTGCAGATGATGCTAGGAAACACTCCCTGCCCAGACTAGGACAGAAAAAAACCACCACAAACCTACACTTAAAACCCACCTCCCCATAATCAGATTGTCAGGAGCGGGGTGGGGTGGGGAGAAATCCTTTTTAAACCTCGTCTGGAAACTGGATTAATGCTGAGGGCATGAGAGTTTACCAGCCTGGCACCATGGGGAACCCAATACCGTCAGGAATATCCATGCAGCCTCTTACTCTGTCCAAAGCCCCAGGAAAGAGGGAAAAAGCTGCGTTTCCTGGGGTAGGGAGGCAGGAGTGGGGAGCCCAAAGCCCACAGGCACGCAGCAGAAACTGCAGAACATGCAACTAACTGTTCAAATACAGAGCAAGCAGACAGTCATCCAGTGTACCCACGCAGGATCCACAACATTTCTTCTCTCACCAGCAGAATTCCCTTAGTTAGCTATATAATGCTTTCCAGTTCCTTGGACAGAGCAGAAAAAAATGCCTCTCTCCAAAGCACATTCCTGCAGGTATCATTTATATCCGTCCCTTTAAACTTGCAGGACCATTACCAGAAATAGACCATCCCACCAGCCAAACCAACAATCCAACGTAGCACGGCACCTGCCAGAAACAAACAGACAGAAGTCTTGAATAACGGCAGCAGATACAAGGCAGGCAACTTCACCAGTGGGCCAGAAACACCAGCAGCCTTCCCCGAAGGGGCATGACTAACTTCTTATCAACCTGGCTTTTCCTCAGTCAAGCAAACTCTAACGTATCTCACGATGCTGACTCTTTTCCTTCTCAAAATACTGTACACTCCATTTCCTACCACCATGTGGTACAAAGCACAGGAGAGCTGAGCAGGACTGCTGCCCCAAGGTGGTAAGACAGCTGGGATTTCTCAGAGCACAAGCAAGAGATGATTAACAGCACCATTAAAAAGTCAGTACCATCAGGCATCTCTTTAGCTGTGTGCCTTTATCTCACCTAAACAAAACTGTGGCTGATTCTGGAATGGGCCTTCATGCCACAGCGGCTCCTTGATGGTAGCTCTGGCATCCATAAGAGACATGGCAAAGGCAGAAGGCTGAGTGGGACCAGTTCTTTCAGTAGCACTTACACAGCATCGCTTTAAAATTGACCGTGGAACCACATATCTGCCAAATATTAATGCTAAATTTCCACCAGCATTTAAGCTAGGTTTAATTTTAAAGCAGTTCACTGGGATTAAGTAGAATTTTATATAGCAGGTCCTAAGAGCAGAAAAGACGACACATCTGGGAGGCTGAAGGGACAAGACCATTCCTGCAGACACTACAGAAACATGGTAATTTTAAAAAGTGATTGTATCAGGTTCCTACAGACAACAGTAAAAAGTCTGTATCTCACCTATGCAGAAAACCATCTTTTGAGGCCCCAGATTTTACAGCCTTTAAGATACAACGTGTTCAAATCCCTCCAAGAGGAAAGAGGTAAATGGCACAGCCCACCAGGCCATCCCTTATACCAGGCATAGGCAGCCGCAGGCCACAGGGAAGGGAAGGAGAGGAAGACAAAATACATTACAACTATGTTAATAGCAACTCTTATCAAAACTGCACAGACTCCTACATCAAAAGGCCTATCGTGTAACTATTTATGTTCTAAAGAGAAGGCTAAATAGGTTTTTTTTTTTGCAGTTTCTTTTTAAAGGCTGATAAGAGACACCCAAAGGTCCCTTTGGAAAAAGCAAATATAAGGTCATTGTACACTTGCTGCCTAACAAGCCAGCCTTATACACATCTTGCAAGGTGATTAGTGAAAAATTCTGAAATTGCTGGTGTGAGACAGCCTGTTTGAAGATTAAATGAGCAGAAACTCTTTTCTCTGCATATTCTGTGATATAGCCCTCAAAGAAATCAAGGACATCATGAAACTCTGCCTTTCTTCTCTTTCCTAAAAAAAGCCTCTTTATACAGAGCCCACACTGTTACCCAGTCTCACTTCACATGCAGAAGGAAATGAACGGGTGAGGAGATTAACCATGCTTCCCGTCTTACGCAAGCTTTGTATCTCCATAAATAGCATTTCTGGTACTGGAAAATTTTGAAAAACCCCGAAGAAAGCCTTGGGGCACCATCACATATTTTCACTAACTCTGTTATCCAGTAACAAAATTCTTCTTCAGTCCTAAATGACTCCACTACTCTTGAGGATGAAAGCACTGGAAAGAACCGAGGCTGCAGAAACCACTGTCTTGTTTATGCTTCCCAGAGGAAGTACTCACGTTGGGAATAATTCTGTGATTCACAGGCTAAGTAGAGGATGGTAATTCATGCTCTTCTGCTGACTCTCATCCTGCACCACAGAATTACAAGATCACTAATATAAAAACCTCACAGTCCAGAAAGCAACAGCAACATGATATGAGGAAACAGTTCCCAAGACAAGCCGCTGTTCAACATACTTTTCCCTTGCACTGCAACACTCTTCAGAAAAAGCAGGTTCAATTTTCCCCCCAACTCTCATTCTCCAGGTTTACGCCTATGATAAAAAGGAAATTTTCGTATTTTTTTATATATATAGCAGTAAGTTTATGAGCAATGAACGGCAAGTGTCTCTCAAGTATCTAAAGGACCTGACCAACTTCCCAAAGCTCTACTCAAAAGCTCCGCGTGCTGCTGTCTGAAATTCTAGATGTTCTTCAATGTCTGAAAACTGCAATGGTTGCAAAGGACAGCTGAAATACTAACCTACGCAGCAGCAGGCAGAAAGTCTGCTAAAAACATTGAAATCCCTCCATTTTAAGTAATTGGAAGGCAAATCACAATGCTGTATGTTTCAGAAAATATTTCATGGCTTCTCTCAGCATAGCAAATCAACTGTCCCATACATACACCCCTAAATAACACAGCAAATAATATCCTTGCACCTCATAAATCTGAAGTAGTGATATCTCCAGCCTTATCTTAGAAAATAAAATGCCTCAGGCATACATGTTACTGGTCGAAACAATGTCAGTAAAACGCAATACTATTTTTTAGTTTCAATAACAGGATTATGAGGTAATGCTTATATGTCTGGAAGCAGAGCTAAGAAGTTTCCATTATACAGATGAGCTGAAATGATGTATTATTTCCCAGAGTCATTTAAAAAAAATTAAGCATCTCCAGGATCTTGGTTTGACTATTCTTCACGCCCAAGATAAACCTCCGCGATAGTTTGTTTTAAAAACAATGTGTGGAAACTTTTCCTTCTAAGAGCAAAAAATAAATTATGGGTGCTACAGGAAACCTGAATAAACATCAACACATTGGCTCAGCAGAGCAAGAACAATTGCACCGAGATGACTGCTGGGGAAATAGTGATTTGAGGAGCACCCAACATTTCAAGTCTGCTGCATGGATATAATGAGCCTGGCCAACAAGAAAAGTACCTAACAGACAAACCTGTAACAAAGTCTTACGTGTGGGAGAGGCCCTCAAAAAAAGTATGTTTGTGAATGTCTTCCTTATCTGGGTCTCCCTCCTTCCTAGCCACCATTGATATCGTCTCTTTCCACACACTCCCTCTGTGCTCGCTGCATTTTTCTCATTTCATCATCTTCCTATGCCTTAATAGCCACAGGAATAAAAAATACGAAGCGTACAAATACTGAATACGGGAACAAAACAGAACAAAACCAGAAAAACTCCAAATGAGACTCTTATAAACCTCTTAGTTTGTAATATGCAAAAGACTGACCAAAGGAGTGACCATAGTGCATCAGTCCAAGGGTCCGTGCAAGCCAAGATCCTGCCTCCAACAGCAGCCAAGAGCAAGGACCAGGGAAAGACCACAAGAACATGACAAGTATATATGACCCCTTCTCCAGCTAAGTTTTCCGGACTCTAGCTGTTTACGGCTCAGCAACTATGTATTAACGATCCCTACTGTTTAAAAAGAAAGCTAAGGTTAGGTCGTAAACAACTAATGCGATTGGAATGCTGTACACCATTTGTTGTATAGTTTGTTTGACTTGTTTTTAGGTATTAAAAAATAATTAGGAGAAGAAAAAAAAAGCTGTAAATTAGAGCCTGGTAACAAGTAAATGATAACTGTACTAAACACTCATATGTATCTTTGTAAACCTTGGGTTTAATGTATAAATCTTAATCTGTATGAATGTAAATTTAGGTATCTAAGTCAAGAATCTAATTTACATTAAAACATGTTGTGAATTCCTTTATTTCCCTTTAATATTCACATCACAAGGCAACATCAGGTTGTTCAACTGGCTTCAGGTTCTGACAGTATTAGCAACCTGTAGCTCAGGCGAGTCTCTGCCTACTCAGATGGACTTTGGAGCAAGTCCCAGACATTTACGTAGTTTTCTCAAAAGAATGATGGTAACAAGCCCAATGTAAATTCAATAAACACAAAAGCACCCAAATCCCAGTGAGAATATTTTCCCTAATACAAGCACTTCATCTTTGACTTCAGAAATCTGGCTTTCAGTGGTGACCAAAAAAAGAGACTGAGAACTAAAATTTGAAATTCCTCTGGAAACTATTAAAAAAAAAATCGTTCAATGTAAGTATCAGTTTTTTGGTCCATCTCTATACAGTTTTCTTCAGATTAAGGTCACCACAAGTTAGAGACATAACTATTAATAAAATTAATGTAAACATCTCTGTCGGTTTGTTAAAAAGTAACTTTTTTTTTTCCAAATAAAGCACCACTTGTTCTCTGCTAGGAAAGAAGTAGAGAGCTACTTGACATAGATCACAGATAAATCATACAAAGCTTGGAAAATGC
This sequence comes from Cariama cristata, assembly GCF_000690535.1. Classification (NCBI taxonomy): domain Eukaryota; kingdom Metazoa; phylum Chordata; class Aves; order Cariamiformes; family Cariamidae; genus Cariama; species Cariama cristata. Next base: position 23,023 of record NW_009595284.1, on the reverse strand, counting down.
TGAGTAACTCACACTGAGGAAGGTTAAGAGACACAGAAAACTAGAAACTAAAAGAGCCGCTTTTGACATTCCTTCAGAAAACTACTCAAACTCTTCCCTTATGATTTCTCATCTCCTAGAGCTTCTTGTCCAAATATATCCAGTATCACACAATACCACATGCAAAGCAATTCCAGTTTCAAGCTGTACATTGAGCATTCCAGACTAGCAATTCATATCCAAGGCAATTCTTTCCATGTGACACACGTCACTCCTTTTGGTAATTTCTTTTTAAAATAAGTTAAATTTTTAACAGCTATTGATTTCATGAGGTGAAATACCTCTGAACTTGACCCCATGCAATGGGCAGGGGAAAACTGAGAGGTTCTCCATCCTGTAAGGAGAGAGGGAAGATAAAGGAAGCACAGGCAGGGAGAAGTGGCAAGTTGTACCAGGGTTCAAGGGCACATATTCACAATGAAAAGCACCAAATGTCCCTGACTCTACTGTGACCCAATACACATAGATGTGCCACTGTACAGCTATATTACACTGTACCATTTATTTTTGGACTTGCTGGATACTAGGGCAGACTTCACAGCAAGAGGAGACAGTACTTTGCAAAAGCTGGAGTAAGATTGGCTCTATTTGGGAGCTAATAACACAGAAGTCAACAGAAGAGCCTAAAAATAAGGTTTGAAAAATTAAGCAAGAAAACTTAACTATATGGAATACTCTTTAAGTAGGAGTAGCAGTCTTAAATAAGGATCTATTGCATAAGAGAAATTTATGCTTGCATGTTACTCTTATACTTTTACTTCTTGCCTGTTAAACTCCCACCAGCTGTAACATCTTATCTGCATAAGGAATATAAATTGGTCTTTAAAAAGTTTTCTAGAGACTTCTGTTTTGTTTGAAAAGTTACTTGTTTCATTTCTTGCCAATCAAGGCAAAAAGTAAGCCCTTTACCACAAAACACAGAGGGTAAAGGAGCATTTGGTAGGAAACAAAAACTGATGGTAAGGTTATTTCAGCTTCACTTGCCACAGGGAGGGGAACGGACCCAGGAAAACTGAGGCACTCAGACCATGAAGACCTGTAGTGGAAAGATAAGATGGCTGGGTGGCTCTCCTCTACAGAGAAATTTTAAATATTTTAAAAGATAAATGTTTAAACCAGCTTATTTACAAGACTAAATTTGGGGGACAGATAAGCAGACAGTTATTTCATGTTAATCTTGCTTCCTTTCTAGCAGTTCAGGAGCTGGTTTGTCAGCATGTAACTACCACTATGCTAACCACTTCAAATATTTTGGGGTTCTCTAGCTAACCTTTCCAACGATTGCTGGCAAACCAGTCAGACACTGACTCCCAAAAGCTGCTCAGGAGGGGCCAAGATTACACTAGCCTGGAGGCCAGAAGCTGCCTTCTGATAGGAAGTCAGACGCTCCAGGATGCTGGCAGGGCAGCAAGGATGCTGCTGGTCCCACTGTTCGTGTCCACATGCTGCTGTGCTCTGCCAACAGAGAACGTGGGTTTCTGCTAGCATAAGCTTAAGAGAAAGAGCTATCATCTCCAATTTTTTCATTTAATGCCTTTATCCTTGTTAATACCACAATAACCTTTCCCCTGATGTTAAAGAGTGAGGTTTTCTATTAAAATCTGTGTATTTTTATTAATATAGTCCACAAGGTAGCTATAAAACATTTTATTTCATCAGCACTGAATATGTTTTCTCCTCTCTAATCAAGATATAAGCAATATCCTTATTCTCAGCCCTGGGTGGAGTAGAGCCTTTTTCTCCCACTCTCCTGACACAGAGCACAGTTTTCCCTCCTGCTGGCAAAAAGTCTAACCTCTTTCCCATTCTCTTCCTTGGTAAACAGTAGAGTCTCTCCCACGAACATCTGATCATAGGCAAAAATAACAAGATTCAGGTAAAGGTGGGGGAGAGAGACCTTGCCTCATAAGAATGTTTACTATACATAAATTTAGATTTTGTAAATACTGTTATTATCTTAGGCTCACAAAACAGTAGTAAGTTAAACAGTAATAAGAGGTAAGGGGAAAAAAAAAAACAATAATGGAATCAGAGGGATGCATGTGTTGGGGAACCAGCTGAGGTTGCTCTTAGCTTAATAAATATAAGCCCAAGCTGGCAGGAAAAGCAGGGTCTTTGAAGTAGCACACAAAACAGTGTGAGGGCCAACACTTACTCAACTTGGGTGCTTAAATTTAAGGATAGAACATGTGTTCACAGATTCTAAGATACAAAACAACCAAAAAGCAACACCAAAGCATGCACCTGATTAAATTATCTTGGTGTTCCAATATCGGGCACCTAAGCTGGAAACTTCTGTCTACATCAAGTCAAAAGCTAAATTTTAAAAAGTTTTAAAAAAAAAAAACCCGTAAGGAACGTTGTTCGAACTGCCTTTGTACTAAAGGCAATATAAGCTGCCTATTATTTTCAGGTACTCATATGACATTTACATGGGTCATTGTACAAAGCACTCAAACCATTCATCTGCAAGATGCTAGGACACCTGTTTACTAGAGGAAGCATGCTAGACTTAAGATACTAGACTAAAATCAAGGACATGTAAATTCCATTCTGCTTCTGTCCCTGACTGCACACACAGACAATGCATGCGAAGGTAAGCTGGGTGCATACCATCTTTTGACTTATTTTAGCTTCTACTAAAACATGACTTGAGGGTCTGCAAGAACGTTGTTGTAAAAATCATACATGGGTTTGCTTAGAGTGGGAACTTCATTTAAGGGCCTGCAACCTACATAAAGAAAAAAGATGCA
>NW_009595284.1:0-20200 GCF_000690535.1 Cariama cristata | reverse complement strand
GGAAAGAGGCAGATGACCTCCCCAAAGTTACACAGCAGGTAAGTGCCAGAACTTAGAATTGATTTCAGGTCTTTTCGACCCTTGCCTAATGTCCTGTGCCCATATAAGACATCCCGCCTCAGTGAATTTTTAAAAGAGAATAGCCACAGATGACACAGGAAAGCTGCAAAATAGATTAAATAAAATGTCAAGGACTTTGCTGAAAGCCTCTTGTAGTTTTCCATTTTGTTTAGCAGACAGCATTTAGAAAGGACTCAAAACATTCACTTCAACACTAAAGCATCTTACTCAGACATCTCTCTCAAAGACTGAGTCTTCCTTAACAAGAAATTACTTGTTCCTCAGTACAATCTCATTAGCTACTTCTGCTTTACCCCTCTTGATACCTCCTCTGCTATAGGCACCATTGTTTATTTCCCTTTCTCAAAATTCAAAACTGCAGCATTCCTTTCTGTCAACATAATTGCACTTCTCCAAATGGAAAGCAAGTTACCTGGCATTAACAGACATCCTTCACCACAAAACTTCAAGTCTTTAGCCAACACTACACACCACCTGAACAGCAATAAAGAAGTGCTGTAACTTTTCCCCAGACTACCAAGTGGTGCGACAGGCACGTCTCTAGATGTCTGTAACACTCTAAGGCTAGTGTTTTAGAACTGTTTCAATAATAGTTATTTAGTACAGACTGGAGACAGTATACGCTTTTCCTCTTCAACGGTGCAGAAAGTATCTCTGGGTCAAAGATGTTTTTTTATACTGATTTCCTCCCCCCTCCTACGCCCCCAAGAGTAAGTAAGCCTTGGTTCTTCTTGTACATCAGAGCTCAGAGATGATTACAGACTTGCTAAATTAACAAAGACAAGTTATTAGGAAATCAACGTCACTTATTTCTTAAAAATCACCAATCATGAATTCCAAATGATAAAAATGATTGACTGAAAAGACAATGCCTTAATTTATAGAGATGATATAGTCTAGGCAGCTTACCCTTTCTTAGCTGATCTTAACCTATGAGAGAATACTACTTAGTCTGTGCTTTATTTGAAATCAGATAAACTTTAGGTTGAGACATGTTTATGTTTTAGATGTGCTTGTTTTTATAAACAGTCTTCAGGAACTGGGTGCTAGAAGCTCAAATGCAATGCAATTTGCAACTGAGAACCCAAGAACAGTTTTGTTACAAATAACAGTAAGTCAATTTTATCTCCGCTACCCAAAAGGAAAAAATCACCACTCCAACATCAGTGGCACAGCAAGGACAGTACTTTCTGGATACATAATGCAGCATGGGTTTCATTTTTATATATACTTGGAAAATCATAGAGCCTTGTGAAAAAGACAGAATCAGGAGTTCCATATTTCAATCAACATTGAAATAAACTCTGTAAACTTACCGAGCAAAATAGCCTTGTCTACGTTCCTTCTTCTCTTCCTTGGTCTCCATTATGTACAGTCAAGTGGGTAAGGTGAGCAGCCAAGCGCGATGCTCTTTTTACTCTCAGTACCTCATATCCAGGCAGAGTCCCCTGTATATAACATTTAAAAACAGGAAGTTCATAAATCAACATGTCAACAACACCTACAAAAACCAACAGGGTTGTGGAAATGCAATTGACTCAGTGACAAAGCAAAGTAAAACTTTAACCAGTCAATGCTTCCCATGTGATATCTATTTAGTATACAACGAGACAAAAAACAATAAATGCACTCAGGCCAGTTTCTCCAGCAGAGGAAGAGACACGCTGCAAAGCAGGTAACCCACGGAGCAGCAGCAAGTTTTAAAAACCTGGAAGGATTAAAATACTTTGCAAGCTGTTAGTTTATACCAAAACATCTTCCTGGTTTCATGTGTTTTATGGACAGGAAGATCAAGAGAAGCTTTGAAAATATCCAGTACAAACAGTATAACCAGAAAGGCACATAATGTTCACTTCATAAAAGTTCTCTGTAAAATAGTGAGAAATAAGGAAGTTTTAAAACAATATAAAGAAAAGAAGAGCGATCTACATTCTTTACACAGGTTTGACTGTTGTGAACAATACACAAGTTCAAACAAGTATACAGGGAGAAATATGATGGACCTCCTGCTCTCCAGATGAACTACATTCACCTTGAGATAGACAGGACTAGGGAAGGCTTTTGGAGAAGTTTTAAAAAAAAAGAAAAAAAAAAAAAAAAGGAGACCAGTAACACTGGCTTTTGATACAGAAATCACCACCTCTTTGCAGAATGCCATACTGAGGTTCTTGGAAACCAGGAGCTGGGTATTTCAGAACTGCTTGGTAATTCAGAGAACCATAGAATGGCTCGGGTTGGAAGTGCCCTTAAAGATCATCTAGTTCCAACGCCCCTGCCATGGGCAGGGACTCACTGCAATTAACAATATGCCACATCAATTGCTGATCAAGATTCCTGCCAAGATGTTTTATCCTCTTCCCCTCTCCGACACACATTCAACCTACTCCAATGACTTGTGCAAATGCATAAAGTAAGTTAACTTCTTAAGAGTTCTTAATCAGTATTCCAGATTAAAGTTCAATTCAGAAGTTACTACTAAACATTTTAGTCTAATGGGCTGTATAAGAAAGAAATGGAAGCCACATAAATTATAATTTGTAGCAAAAGAAGAAAAATTCCTCCAGGACCTAACCAGTTCCCATTATTTTCCCCTGCGTTAAAAGATCATAAGCTACAAACTGTCAGATGTCAACAAAGAGATAATGTAGCAAAAATAGACTAATCTACTTGAAAAGCCCAAGAACATGTCATGTTGGATTCTATCAGAAATACTTGCCATAATTTTCTCTCCATATTTATGGAGCATCAGTCCACAGCAATTAAAGCCCATTGGTTCAAAATGCATTTTTTCTCACCCATTACTTTTGAATACATACAGTGCATCAAAAAGAATCTAGTCTCTCTGGTCTTTATGCATCAGGTAGAGTCTTAAAGTAATGGTCACTCTTATTTAAAGATATTCAGAGGGTCAAAAACCGTGGCTTTGTTAGCCCTGCAATTAGAGTTACAATAAATCTTTCGAACCATACAACTACAACCTCTACAGCAAACTACAAAGAGTTCAAAGAAAGAGGAACCACTCTTGCCCCTTTGCCTGTGTTGCCTTCACTACTCTCTACGATGTGTGTGCAAGGGCACTGACAGGCCAGAGTCGAGTCTCACGCTGACACCAAGAACTACCAAATAACCACGGAGCACCGAGATAGTATTAAACCCACGAACACAAGGACAGCGGGACCCATGGGAACAAGAAGAGGGAAGGGGGAGAGCCCCTCTCACCTAACTGAAACATCATCAGCTGGGATGAACAGAGGGAAGCAAGATCTGTTTGCTTTCATCAATACTAAACAAAGCTAGAAATGACAACGCAGGTATGGAGCCTATTCTTCCCATATCAACTAAATGCAACTCCAAATCCTTTCACATGGTGAGGGGCAATAAATAAAAAACTTAAAAACACACAAAAAACCAAACAAAACAAAAAAAAAAAACAACCCACACATATTCAGAATAGATGGGCACTCAGAAAATTGGAATGTTATCAATAGACCACAAGTAACAAAGGCATTCAGGTGAATTTTTTTTTCTCTTGCTAACAAAAATACACAGGGATCTCATATCCAGCCACCAATCAATGAAAATTTTCACAATAAAATAATTTAACATCAGGTCCCATTCTGTTGACTTAAAACTTATTTAGCTCACCTTCTTAGAACAAACAAAGGTAGTGTTCTAAGAAGGCATATTTAAGTCTGAAAATTATACTTTGAAAATATAGTACCAGGAAAAGCAAACCGATTAGGAGTGCTGACTTCATAATCTCTGCGTTTACTTTCGTTGTCAGGAATTTTTCATGTACTAGATGGCTTTAAGGAAAACAAGGAAAAAAGCCTGAAAGCTAGGAGGATCACAGTGTAAGCTGCAGTAATTGCTACTCAAAACCAGTATTTCTGAAAGGTCCTTTTCAATTTTTAGTTCTTTAAGCAGTAACAGTACAAAAGCCACATGTATTTTATAAGTTGTCACTGATGTTTTAAAGTTACATCAAAAAACCAAAGCAAAGCTACTCCACACTTCTCCCCTACCTGCCCTTTTATATCTCCCAAGAAATCCCAGGTATTCTTTATTAGCTGCTTAAAATGTTATTAAGGATACATGATTCAAGTGAATCTTGGTTTCCTGATAGCTCCTTTCTGGTAGAGACAAAGGCTGAATCAGGCAGATTATTAAAATTGTACATATTTGAGGGATATTTATATGCCAGGAGACAGACATCTTACTCATAGATCATGAGTACAGTCCAAACTCAAATGATGACAAAGCTGATTTTATAGAAATTTCAGGCTCGGTTTAACCCTTTCTGCACTGAAATGGAAATAGACAGTGAAAAGCTTATATTGCATGTCTACAGCAGTGCTAATTCTTTTATTCGGTAATTTCAAGAGGAAAGATATTCCTGATGGACAAACAATGCCTTTAAGTAAGGATCTTGTTAATTTGCCACTCTCCAAATTTAGCCAATGTGAGCACCTGACAATTATACGAAGAAAAGAACAAAATACATAAAAATATACCGTCCTTTTTGCTGTTAGTCATATTGCTCTGGATTTTTTCATTCATATTAGCATATTTTTGGATACTTGCTTTGTCTGCTTAGGTTTGCTGCCAGGGAGTTTTCGGGGTGTTACTGGGAGTCTGTAATGAGGATGGGAATGTTCCAGCAAGACTGCCAACAATAAAAACTTTTAAAAAAAATAATAATCGCAGGAACAGACTGAACTCCTGTTTGTGGGTACCCACACCACTGCAATTGCCATCACCCTCTCAAGACCTCCAGAAATGCTGCTTCCAGCTCCCGCTGCCCGCTCTGCCACCTGGCACTGCAGGAAAGCAGCCTCCTGACATGTACGTTCAAAAAAGCAGCAGAAGAGGAAGATGCTTTAAGTGTAAGGATAGACAAAGGGGAAGGGAATTGTATTTGAGGAGAACATTAAAAATAAATGTGTGAATAGAGCATCCTAAGTCCTCTAAAGACTTTGATAAATTTATCAAATGTTTTTAATTATTTTTCCTCTCATTTCACTCCCTTCTCAGGCACAAGGAATAATATACCTTGCTACTTGCAGTTTAAGTAGTTTACATTTTCATGAGACAACAAAAGGACCTGCTTGCTGCACTCAGGGGTAAGCATCCAGAAATCCTGTCTGCTGACTCTAAAGCATCAACGATCAATCCTCCAACCGTGAGCATTACTTTCCAAAACCATGCACATGAACAACACTGCATTCAACAGCACTAGCAACGCAGAGCCAATGAAGTATCTGATTATTTTTAGAACATTCAATGAACTTGATAGCTTGTCTCTGGCCATCTGTGCCCACTGCGAGTCCTGGGAAGATATACAGGGGAAAAAAAAAATATTCAAGATCATGCAATTCTCTAGATGTATTTTCACAACCCTGTAGAGTCAATATCTCTCAACCTTTCATGAGGTAGGAAAATGCTGTAATTCTGTACTTTGCAAATGAGGAACTGAACTACATCAAGTCCTCCACATGATCAAATGAGAGCAGAAGAGCAACGTGTGCAAGCATCTTCCCACTAGCTTTAATCCAACCAGCCTCAATAACCAGCAGCAATGAGAACAAGGGAGGAGACTACTTTGACAGGGAGCCAGCTATTATTTTCTGTGTAAAATGTAAGCTGACAAACTTTGGAGACTGATAGCAGACTCACTTTTATTTGGCTCTGCATAGAAATTAAAGCTCAGATCCACAAAAGGAAATAAAAAGCCTAGCTCCTCAGAGGATCTAGGTTTAAACGGCACACTCAGCTCCTTCAGGAAATATGTAAAAAAGCAATGAATTCACTTCAGGGAAATCAAGTCAAAGGTAGTATCCTGTACCATAGCAGAGGCCCCACAAGGCAACCAATGGTAGCAGCAATCATACTGTCAAAAACAAGCAGGGAAGGCAAGAGGCCTAAGCACAAATTTTCCACAGGTTGGAAGACGGAGCAGATGAAGGCAGAAGAGTCCCAGTGAGACAGCCACGCCGACATGGTCATGACAAGGATGTAACGGGGAGACCCCACTGTGCCGAGGGAAGAGGATGCTGCCCAGACACACCACGAAGCTCTCACGTGCTCTCTCGTGCAGTACCCCACACAACATTAGTTTTTTATTTTTGCTTCTCTATTTTACCTCTGCCCCTGAGACTACAAACACCACACCCATCTGCTCGTATCACTGCACACTTCCTTACTATCATCTGCTGTAATATGAACATTCAAATGCTGCCACTGGTCATTTTTAGACATGAAGCATTACTAACGATTTTGCTTAGATCTGCAACTCTGCAGCATAGTGTCTTACGAAGTAGTCGTCTTCTGGATACATGTGCCAATTCTGACCCCTAAAAAAATGCACCATGAGAGATGAAAAGGATTACACCAACAAGTCAATATTAAGACCAAAAAAAAGGAAAGATATGTATGCAGTACTTCTAGAGCAATATTAAAAATGTCTGTCAAGCTGGCAGAATAAGAAACTGTAGAACAAATCACAGATAGAGGAGAAACATTTTCAGTGTATTAGACCTGAAACTGAACCCTTGGCGGTTTCTGTCTGTGCCTCTGGTGAGCCCAAAGCAGTTCCCAGGGCATGGTGCAGATGCAAACAGATACAAACACACACCAACAACGCTGCAGTATAGGGTCACGCACAACACCTTTAAGTGTAAGGCAAGAGAAACAGGTTAACATGAAAGAGGAGATGCGTTATAATTTGCCACTGGGTGATATGAATGCATATGATTAAGCTTCAGAATCCAAAGCACTAACAGCAACGCTAGCATTCATTTTAACAGACATCTCATTTTTAAAAACAGGAAGGTGAAAGCACATTAGCACCTTATGAGAAATGCTAAACTTTGCAGTATTTCACTGACGCCTCACTGACTGGACCAACCAAGTTGAGTTTTACCACTTCGATATTCTGCTAGTGTATTTCATTCGGTGTAACAGTAAAGACAAAAGTTTATTCTGAAACACTACAGAATCTCAAGAGGAAAGGTAACAGAAATGCACAGCCAGCAAAGAGGAGAGTAAGCTACAACTCTTTAGTCTTTTCTTCAGGCAGAATGACCTAGCTAAAAATGAGATTGCAAGCTTTCAGGAAAGCACTACCACAAGCCAATAAAACAGAGCACAGACTAATTACATCGTTATATTCAGTAGCATGGACAAAAAATTGTTTATTCTAAAGCTATCTTAAGATAAATAGGTTATTATTTTAATATAATTATGTAGTTAAAGATCAAATAAGTTATTATTTTAATACAATTATGCATTTACATTATAATTACCATGTAAAGTGTAATGTTGTTTCTAAAACATTAATAAGCTCTATAAAGAAGTTCCAGTCCATTATACACAACTGAAGGGTGCTAAACTAACCTAGGAGAGCTTACTCACCTCAGTGATGTTGAGGCTGATGACTCAACCCTTGTTTAGGTGAGTAACTCTTATTTATGCACACAGCTCTGCTGACCTTTAAAGTATTAGGCCTGTCATGTTTCTTGTAACAAGAGTGCACTCTTAAAATCCCCAAATAATTAAAATGAAAGCATTAAGAGACTGAAAGTAAATTTGTATGTAGAAGAAATTTCTAAACTTCCTGTTCAGATTAAACACAGAACCGTATCACAATTTCTGTATCTCCAACTGGAGAGAGAGAGAGATTTGATGTGGCTATTTCACCCTGTGGACTCTCAAGGACAGTAACGATATGATCTGGAGATAAGACTTGCAAAGGAAACAAACACCCTTGCTCTTAAGGAACGGGGTACAACGTTTAGGAGGTTACTATCCCCACCACAGAGGTGCACTAAGCTAACAGTCCAAGCATTTTCACTCCCTACTAATGTAATAAGAACAGTTTAAACCAGGATCACCTTCAACTGACCAACTGGATCAGCAACAGCCTGTCCACATGAACAAAGTTCAAATAAAATAAATGAGAATCAATGCAACAGAAACATTTCTGATTCAGAAAGAGAACGACAATAACAAAACTTGATTCAGCTCCAATGGACTCACCAGGTGAATTATTCCTACCTTGCTTGGGAGAAGACTTTCACCCACTAACTCTGACTGTCATGTTTCACACAGAATAAGGGGAAGCAAAACAGCTACAAGAAATTCCACATCACCAGTGAGAGTTGTCAAGAGAGAAAAATGTCCAGATTTAATCTTCCCTCAGCAGCAGCTGAACATCACCAGATGCATGTTCCATAAGGAACAATGTATTTTACTGCGTAACTCTGCTGCAGTTATTAGACAGAAACTGGTTACAAATCAGTATAAACTATTAACAGGTAGAGTGCAATGCCATATTAAACATAAAAGTGCAGCGCTGTTTGAAATCAGGCCACTTGGGAAGATTTTCATTTATAAGTCAGTAAGAACATTGCTGCAGAAGTTTTAAAATAATTAACAACTTCATTTTCTTGCATCTCCTGTTTCTACCTGCCCTAGTTCAATTAAGCATCAAGCTCAAGCCTTCTGAACCCTGCAGCCTCTCACGCTCACATCGTACAGGTATATGCAGTATACAGACTTTTAATGCCAAATCCTGCATCTTCATGGACTGTTGACAGAAAACACTGGTTTCTGCCTACCAAATACTGTACAAAAGGTACAAGGCAGCAGAAAACCATTAGCATCTGGATGAACAGAATGAATTCTGTAGCCACTGAAATACAAAAAACCTCATACATGTAAACAACAGAAACACCCAAGAATTTGCAGGATGCTGGTACCAGTAAATTTAGTTTCCAGTAAATTTTAGCTATTTTTATTTTAAAAGCTAAGCTTTTCAAACATTCCTCATCAAGAACGTTGCTTTAACTTTACAGGTGAGAGACTGAGAGCCAGAAGGAACTTGCGGTCATTCTGCAAAGTTATCATAAAACCACAGATCTTGTAACTGCAAGGCAAATGGCTTACCCTTTGTGCCTTTCTTTCCTGGGACACCTACAGAACGAAATTAAGTCTGTACTTATGCCACATACTAAGGCATTTCTATCACAGTTCATGTTGCATTTCTGAGTCAGATCCTAAATTGATGTACAGCATCACAGTACCACCACCACAGAACAAGAGAAGGATCTAGTTTATCATATCCACAGAGGACAAGACAGATGTCACTGTTCTCTTACCTCTCCCTGGAGCATGTAGGCATACACAGAAAGGACTTATGTATGTGCTTAGCAGCATTCAACTAAAACACCAAGTACTTGCAGTTTCCTAAAAAATAAAAATTGATGAATATTCAAGACATCAGCTAGCATTTAAACAATCTCCTTAGCATGACCTTGCTGATTCGGCAGTTGACATCAGCACATTCCTTGCTTTAACAACTGTTAGTTTCATTATCTGTTTAGAAACATTTCAAAGAAAGCCTGCACAACTGTTTTGACAAGCTCAAAAACATACGTATACAGATAACCACCTCACTCCGAGGGCCAAAGAGTTACGGGTTCTCTACCAGGGTTTTAAGGGACACAACCAAGCCCTCTTTAGATTCCCCCCTCTGAACCAAGCAAAAGGGATAGAAGCAGCGAACAGAAAGTCACTCCATCCTCAGCACTCCTACGCAGCGGTGTGTTACAAGGGCAAGTCAGCAGACAAAAATCAGCCAACTGCCTGGTGCCACCTCCACATCAGGTGAGCAACCAGAAGAACTGTCCTACATCCCATATAGAATGCTGTTAAGGGCCACAGAATCCACAGCATCATATATGCCAGGCCTGGCCATACATCAGAGTTGTTTCTATGAATTAGCTTACACAGGCCTTGAGTAGGATTTGCACTAGTGAAACAGCAGCACCACTGCAGACCGATGCACAGCAAACATCCTTTGGTCATGAAGGTGACCCTGGCCAGCTAAAATGCCAAGCCAAAGAAACTGGGCTTTCGCTCACCTCTCGCAGGCTGTTAAAATACATCCATGCAGCAAGCAGCTGCCAGTTCAAAGTATTACTGCCCTTCGTCTTCCTCCCTTTCACCTACCTCAGCTGTTTGGTACCACTCCTCCACCCAAAATTACCACACAAATTACCTGCAGAGAGATGCTTGTGCTGACTCTGCTATCTGCCACACCAGCTCACACCCTCTTCCAGTGGGCTCTGCTGCACACAGCCAAACTGCAAGCACACTCTTACTTCTGCCACAGAAAGCAGACCTGCAGCAGAAAGCCTGGGCAGATAACCATCGATGTTAACTCCTTGAGCAGTGACCGCGTTCGGTGGGCCACAGTAACCACACGCTTGGAAAGATGAATGCTGCCAAGACCTACAGCCAGCATCCATGAGATGAGTAACAGACTACAAAAGACAAATGCATGTTCTCAGCTTTGCAGAAGTCTTGCTCTCGCTTCTCAGCTCTTTTCTCACCAGCCTAACAGAGACATTTATACCAGTGATAAATAAAGTGGAGATAGAGCAGAAAGAGACAAGTGTTTGAAGAGCCACTTAAACCACAAAGACGCGGCTTGATGCTTGGCACAAATACCTGTACTGTAAACCAGATACCAGAAAACACCTTCTACTTACAATTAGTTTAGGTCCCAAAATGCTTAAGCATAAACTTAGGTTTATATTTGTAAATGTTCCCATTGTACTCAATGAGACTTGGTTAACATGTTCTCAATGTTCTACAGAACAAGGCCAGGCAACAAGAAAGTATTAAAATATGAATAAACCCATCATCTAAACAGGAAGTATTAGAACTGGTCACTGTTTTTTAGGTCAAGTACACTTCCAACAATATTCATAATCATGCTGTGAAAATTACTGGAAACTTTTCTTTAGAAAGTACCCATCATTTTCAAGTTTTTAGAAAAAAGACCCTCAAATTAACAGCCCACTGACACTACACTGTGAAAGATTAACATTTAAATACCTCCTCACTTCAAAAGGCAATTCCAGACACAAAGCGGTACTTGAAGGCAAAATTATAATTTCGAAGTTCCAGCTCAACATGCCTTTTTTCAATAGACCCTGACTCATGTAAATTCCAGACCATAGCTTCTTCTCTGTCACCTACCTCCCAACTGAGAAGCAAAGGAGCTGAGGAGTGGGGGTAGAAAGGAGTCTGGCAGTAATGCAATGCAAATGTTTTCCTATCTGAAACACCCTTAACAGAACCAAAATGCCAGGTTTCCATAGCAACTTTAACTGTGTCACATTGCACACAACGTACATTAAGTAACATATTGAACAGTTTAATTGTAACAGAAAAACCTGTACATTTGTAATGTACAAAATTAACACTAGAAACCTTCATTGTTTATTTTTCAATTCCTTAACCTGCAACATTTATTGCATTACAGTCTGTTGCATTTGACCTTGTATTACACCAGTACACGGATTCATAGGTGCTGAGATGTTGGCAGCATTAGGTGCATTAAAATTACAACAATCAACAGTAAATCATACCCTCTACCCACTGCATAGTCTGAAGCCTGTTTTAAAAACAGCAATGTTTCTAATTATTTCCTTCCTCCTTGGAAAATTCCTCTAGGTATTGTGTAAATAAGAATGATTTAGCTCTCTTGCTCTTCTTAAACATTCTTAAAACCTTTATTATCTTACCATTTTTCCTTCCTCCATCTCTGGATTCTTGCACACTACACAGAGTTTCTGGCCTTGTACCAAGAGTCACCTTGCACTACATACAAAGCAAAAACTCCCCTCTCAAACTGAATTCCCCTTGCTATATACCATAGCACAGTTACATTTACCTACCTAATTGGAGAGTCTCTCTGAATATCTGCTTGCTTCTTTCCAGAAACAGAAAAGTAAGTTTTCTCTACTTTTCTGTGTTCTAACCATTTGTGCACAGCTAAGGGTCTGCTCGAAATTATTCAGGTAAATAAGGTTAGCAACCTATTTCTATGTATGCAGAAAAGGCAGAACAATGGAATGGTACATACAAAACAGCTATATGCTATTTTTTTGTCAACATATCTAATCTGAACTTTATTTGCTCAACTGGATGTGTTCATTTAGTGAGATGGTTCAGGGCTTAGTTCAAACAAAAAAACAACAAAAAGTTAAAAATACACTTGAATTAAGGCTGAGTACTGTTGCATCAAAAACAGAAGTGTAGACATTTTCTGGTAAAACAATAGCAGTATATAATTTACTTTCAGAGTACTCCAGCATTTTAAACATTATTATTGAACTGAGGTGCTCCTGTTGAACAAAGCAGGCTGATCTTGAAACTAAATTTCAAACATCTTACACTGATAGTATTGACAAAGCAACACAGCATTTCTGAAGCTAGATACTTCTTTTTGCTGGGGGGAGGCGGGGACGACACACTTCACAAAATTTGACCTAATTTTACAAATAGCTTCAATTCCTCCAGTGCTGCATTTTTGATGGAAGCCATCTCAGCCACATCATCAGGTACCACAACATCGCCGAGCTCTCTACTCACGTACCAAGTGCATTTAGAGGAACTACTCGCTTACACCAGTTATGCTTGTAATACCTAAGCACACACTGGCAGAATTGGGGCCCAAAGATGAAAGCTGCTAACTTTCCATTCACCACAAGTTATGCCTGACATAGCTGGTAATGACAAGTGTTTCAGATTGCCCAACACGTTTCAAACAAAATCTTGTCTTCACTTGTTTATAGCTACATCAGAGGAATTGCTTGCCCTTCCTCAAGTTGAAGCCAGCCAAAACAGTGAATGTATTAACAAGTTTTGGAGGGGGGGGTTTGGTCCATGTTAAAGCCTCTCTTTTTTGAAGGGCTATATTGCTTCCAGTTTTGGTGTTAAAATCTCTCAGAGAGCAATTCAGACCTTTTCACAGTCGCTCTGAAAATCTGTCCAAACTGGGTAGAGACTTACACCTTTAAAAAAATAGGAAAAGCAGCTTACACCCACCCCATCTGGGTGCATTAGTGGTTCGTAGTTAAAAAGGACTGACATTACTTGCAGCAAGTGTACCACCCCAGAGCTGGACTCATATTCTTATCAGTAACTATTACAAGACCTAGGATTAAAATGCAATCTCGAACACATGGCTGTGCTAACCTAACGAACAAGTAATACCTGGCACCAGCTTCCACAGGTCAACATTGCTTTTCTGAGCTATCTGCTTGCTGGACTCAGTGAAGTAAAAAGAAAACAAAGTGAAGAGAAGCAGGAAGAAAGATATGATTCAAGGCCAGAAAGAGTAAATTCCAGTTTACAACACAGTATGTTCTCATGCTAGAGCCTTTCAGTGAGAAAATAATCATGCACAGCTTTTTCATCACAGAATTCACAACTAGTACGTGGGACGAAGGAGAAATCAAAACTTAAACAACAGTTACAAAACACAGAATCACAGAATGGTCAGGGCTGGAAGGGACCTCTGGAGATCATCCAGTCCAATTCCCTGCCAAAGCGGGGTCACCTACAGCAGTTGCACAGGGTCACATCCAGGCGGGTTTTGAATATCTCCAGAGAAGGAGACTCCACAGCCTCTCTGGGCAGCCTGTGCCAGTGCTCTGCCACCCTCAAAGTACAGAAGTTCTTCCTCATGTTCAGGTGGAACTTCTGTGTTTCAGAGTACCAGGTAAAACTTTTATTTTAAATGCAATATAATGCTGACTGCAAAGCAGTTAAGAGTTGGAAACTGTACTCACTACTGAAGGTGAAGTCCTGATTTCAGTGACATCCATGGAAGTTTGATTGTTTATGAAGTTTCTAGATACTAAAAAAAAAAACAAAACCAAACACCCAAAGAAACACAGCCAGCAGAGAGGCTTTTAAAGGCCTGTTATTGTTTACTGAGGGATGACAATAATTTTGCTGAAGAAATACTTTTTATAACTTGAAGCCCATATATCCCAAATCCTACACTAGTTCACATGACAAAATGAACACATTAGAGTTACCAAGCACAAAGAAATACACATTTCCTCAGAAGCACCCTAAAATCAGCTTTGGTGCTACAGGGTGCCCCTTGAGCTCCGCCAGCTTTCCCTTTGCAAACCTGCTCAGCTTTCCACTGTCGTTTGCACAGACTGCCCACAGCATCCATCAACCGTGGCTCACTCCTAGCAGAGCGGGACCCCATTCTGCGAGGAGCTGTGTGCCCCTGTTCTGCTGAGTCTGGGTCCGCATTTCCTTTCCAGGAGAAAAAGGAGGAAGGGAATGCACCTTCCTCGCTCTTCTCACAAGCTTAATCCGAAGCGTGCTCATAGTAGCACCCACTCTCCTGGGTGCAGTGTCTTTTTTCCACAGCTCGCCATCCGTGGAGCCCAGAACTCTCCAACACACTCCACTCCATAAGGGCTGGTTGTCTCCTGGGGTTCATGTTACTTGCTCTTCCCACCCTCCCTGTATAAGATTCTGGATTACTTGTACTTGCTAAACCATTTTGGTCTGAAGATCAGCCTCTAGTGCCTGTCCCGTAAAACCTGCCAGCTACCTGCCAGGCTCAGCCTGGGACTGGGAACTACCAAAGCAGGGCTCAGGAAAGGACACAACTAGTTTACAAAACACTGAAACTTACTACTCACACAATAGGGTCAAGTGTACAGCATCAACAGAGCAGGAGAAAACAAAAGCTAATCTCCAGCTCCTTAATCTCTTTTCATGACAACCAATGTGTTACCTGTACTAACAGAAATTATGCATTACAAAGGGAAATCCAGTTTTCAAAACAAATAACCCACTGAAAAATTTATCCACCGAATGATCAGTTAGCAGCAGGGCTCAATTTTAAGGAATCCAGAATTCCTGTATATAAGAAAACAAAACAGGCCCCAATGAGCAACCACATCAGCGTTAGCCCAGCACAGGAGATTTTACTTTCCATCCTGTGACTGTAGCAGGACACAAATGCAGATGTCTCCGCAAGTTCCTGCCTAGCCTCTGTACAGTGATGATGCCAGCCACCTCCCACCATCTACTCATCCCTAACAAGGCGGCATACCTAAGCAACACAGATCAGCATTATACACTAAAAAAACCCAAAACAAACAAACAAAAAAACCAAAACAAAACCCAAATTACTTGTAAGTCAAATGAAATTTTTTCAGCTGACACCTAAGCACAAGGGCTGGAAAACAACTCACTATGTTGGCAGAAAGCCACCCCTGTCATTCCTTTGTAGTTCTCAATTCATTTCCTAACACTCTGATGCCTACTCAGACTGCTTGATACTTGACCCCGCACAGCTGGGTGGCAAGGGGGCTTTCACGCTCACGAGGTGCTGCATCGCTGTCAGTCATTCGGCCCATATCTACACAAGGGACTGGCTTACAGCAGGCAGAGTCAATCTTTCACCACATACCTAGACATGTTTCAGCACACCGACTCTTACTTTGTTACGGAACAAAGTTTTATCTCCTTGGATCTCCCCCCACTGTCACCACGATGCCACCATTCACACCACACATTTCCTGGACAACACCTGCATTTCAGAAGCTTTTGAGGTTGGGACAGATGCAACTGCCTGAATTTTATGCCATGGGTTATCACAGCTGCTACCTTTAGCCACCAGTCTTCAGCAGCTTCACTGCAAAAGGTTTGATCGGCAACCAGGATGGAAAAAAAAAGGGAGTACAAAAAGTCAAACATTACTTATATATTACAAGTGAAGAATTTCTTTTTAATAGATATTCTAAATATCATACAAATAATCTTCATGTGTAAACTTACTTTTTTATACTCTTCAATGCTTCTCTGAATTATCTGTGAGAAAGTATGAAGGCAAAACTCAAGCTACTCTGAGGCCTACAAAGCTTTGCCAAGCTTGTTACAGCTACCAAAACCCACATACAGTATTATATCCAGCTTTATCAGAAGTGCCCAGGTCTTTGGCATCCATAGAGCTACTTAAAAAGCGTTATAGAAATACTACTTCTTAAGTTGACAGTAAAATAAAGCCCTTGCCACCACACTGGGGCATTACTTGACCACGAGCCAGTTAACTACAACAGACTAGTGCTACCTACTACATTACTTGTGCCCAGTGACTACTGACACAGAACGCAAGCATTGCTCAGCCACTGCTGATACACAGTTGCTCCTCGTAGCATCCCCTCCAAGTAACAACCTAGGCAGATCCCAATTAGTTTCTCCAATCACAGCACCACCTGACCTGGCAGGAAGCCATCCACACCTCCTCCCCTCAGAATGAAGGTGGCAGTGATGGTTCATAAATATTCATACTTCTTTTCTATCTGCTGCATTAGCTTAGAGTATTTAAAAAAGAAAACAAACCAGAAAATAAGACAGGTGGCATGTGGGACAGAAAGCAGAAAAAAACAGACACAAGTAGCGGCAGATAGAGAGAACACTGTTAGAAAAGGTTAAGTTTACTTGAAAAATGAGTCAGGGAATAAATTACCTTTCCCTAAAGATAAGGCTGAGTTCAAGGAAGCAGTAGTGCTCACTGTGAACTTCTGTAAAACAAAGCCATGACTTCCTCTAACTGATGCACTGGGACAGCTCTTTGCCTGGGGAGTCTTAGATTTTGGGGAAGTGGCTCTCATACCTACAGAATCACTATGGGAAGACCCCAAAATCAGTCACTAATAGGTGAGACTACTGTAAGAAAATTTCCTTTTTAGAAATTGGTAGCTATTAATAAAAGGTTTTTAAATCTTGCTAAGCAAACATAGAATGAAACATAAACAATCCTAATTTGACATTGTAATCAAAAGGTAAATGCAAATCTTGCCAGTATAAACAGGTATAACTTCCCTGCTTAGCTTGGATGTTTTTTGTTCCTGTAAACCAGGTCCATATTGCCATTACTTAGATATAACGGGTAGTCATAGAGCCTGCATTTCAAAAAAGGATGTTGAAAAAAAACACAACCCTCAAACAACTTATAAACATACATAGTAGCCATAACAAAGGCAATGAAAGAAAAAAGTGGTACCTCAGTGGGATCTACATGTACCAAATCAAGGAGGAGGTCTAATTATAACATGCAAGTACTACAGGGGACAGAACAACTGAGAGCAGGGAACAGCTTCATCTAGCTGACACGGCCACAGGACCACACAATACATGGAACTTGAGGCATGCAGCTGAAAGCACAACTCACACCTTAAAAACAAGATAAATAACAACCAGAAAGGCTTATTAAGATTATGAGTACTCTATCCATTGAGACCACCAAGTCTAAGCCAGAAGTTTTCCCAAAGGATAAACTGTGGTTCCATGACAAGTCATTAAGCCTCAAGTACAGGCATGTCACTAGGATGCTATACGGTACCAAGCTGAAATACTGGTACTATTTATCCAAGCTTGGTCAGACACTGGGAGCAGCACAGGCCTAAGAGCAAAGCATTGCACCCAGAGTAACTCACCCTTCTTGGCACTTACTACTACCTTCTGCATTGCAACCCATCGGTAAGTGCCAACAGAGCCCACAAAGTCTGCCTGGAACCTGCCCTCGAAGGCAAGCGGAGGAGAGACCGCAGGTCCACAACCACAGCCCCCTGCCCGCCCCAACACTGAACAGACAGTTCGTAACAGACACCTTCCAGCAGCAGCAGAGCCGCTCACACCCACCTGACATTGTGATCAAGAACAAAGAAGTATAGCTTTCTGCCTATAATCAGAAGGGTTTGCAAAGAAAAGTGGGGGGGGAAGAACATTCCCATGTATGTGTTTAACATACCAATCTGAAACATTATGTTGGGTGGGGGGGATATAAACCTTCTAGCTTGCTGTGAATTTTGTCACTGTCTCACTGTTTCATGAATCCAGCTAAGGAAAAGTGACACAGGAATAATGAAACCAGTCAGATTTAAAAAAAAAAAAAAAAAAAAAATCTGAAAACTTGTTTCTCCTACCCTGCTTTTCTTCTTGGTCAAAGGAGGCCACTGAAGTGAGCGCTCTTAATGCTGACTTCACTTCTCAACTGTAGCATTATGTTTCCTCTTTTTGGGAAAGCAACCTTAACCCCCAGGACAGACTTGCAGCAGCAGCAGTGTGACTCGTGGATTTTCCTCCATGAGGACGCAGGTCCCGAGGCCGAGCTCCCTCGCAGCAGGGAGCCAGAAACCACCAACTTCATGGTGGCCATCCCCGCCGTCAATAACCACACCAGCGAGCCGATACGTCACTAAAACAAGAGTTGCGTCTGCAGGGCCTTAGACTTTTTCAGCTTATTGATCACGACGAGTAAGAGATTTGTCAGTCTGCCGCTTCTTGGGTGATCACACTAGATTCATCCCGCCAGCGGAGCAGAGGACCACGACTGCCTGCTGCTGCGTCAGGCACCTACCAGGTGCCAAACTGGGAGTTTTACCGTTTTTCTCAACACTGGTTATGTTCCAGCTTTCCCTTCAATGCCCACTGGAACGCAAAGGGAAATTGAGTCACTTCATCCCTCATTTCCATCATAATTATCATTTGTGAACATCTCCAACTGCCTGGAGCAGCAATTTCTCCTACCAGATGATGCTGCAAAGGCTCACACTAATTTCCCACCTTTGAAACACTCACTCAGATGGGCGACTGCAGCGACCCACTCTGGCTGCAGTGCCCATCTATAGGACTCCCACAATTTTGTTAACAATCTTTTGAAGAAACTTTATTCTCCAACCCAAATCACTCTCCAATGAATTGACCTCCACTTGAATAGAGGGACTTATTCCTTAACACTGTAAGGGATTTGCAAGCTGTCCACTGAAGCCATGACCTTAAACTAGACAAATATTTACTAGACCCAATCCCCAGCCAATTTTACTCTTCTCTTTCAAAATCCTGGATTCACAAAGCAACAAAGCCGTATTCCTATACAAGATGACAAAGACTGTTGCAATCAATTCTAAGTCACTTCAGCTCCAAAGGGGATCACTTATTTGAGCAGTAGACATGATGAATCCAAATGGGAGTGTGGCCACTGGTGCAGTGAGAACAGGACACTGGGCAAAGGCGAGAAGCGAGACTTGGAAACCGTGCCTCACAACTGACTCAGACAAATCAGGTTTTCTAGAAATGTTTCTCTTTCATAACACAATACCCAACAAGAAAAAAAGGTACTCAATTTAATCGAAGCACAGAATTTCCTTTTAAGCCCAAGATTTTGATCCATTATTTAAAAAAAATCTAAAAAATAAAAAAAAAGGGGGGGAAGCTATCAGACAGCATTTTGTCTACAAGCAGTCCCATCACCTTCAAAACAACTCTTCACAGGACCAACATTACTTGCCTGTTTAGATCTTTAAAATATTTTGTGCATATTTACAGACATTTTCCAAGTAAAAGGGTGAAAGAGAAAGCAACCTAAAACACACTAGGACTTACATATTTTTAACCATGACTTACATTTAAAGACATATATTCCTGATAAAGTAATCTTCATTCAGAAAGTATAGATGCACACATACTTTTCTTGGTATTTTCTATTGCCTTCTCCATTAATTTTCTGATGTATGTTTGTGTACATACATACACATCCAAAAGAACAATATTAGCAGAATACGATTTCCACACTACGTAAACACTTGCTGATACAATATGCTGGGAGAGTTCATCAATATGCATTTTAAGTATCATCCAAACACAGGCCCTTAGTCTGGGTCACAGCATTTGAGGCAAACCATAATCGATTAATGGGCACCTATCCATTCTAAAAATCCATCATTATGCATTAATACAAGAAATGTATGACTACTTAATGGGAGAACAGTAATTGTGGCGTGTAAAACAAACACACGGTAAAAGCCTAAGGGTTCATCATCTTATTTCATCACCTAGAGGACAAACAGTTACTGCATCCTTTAGCATCATGATATTGCACACACATCATCAACACACAGGTAAACCCCTCCAGCCAAAAAACAATCTGAAGTAGCTATGATGACGTACAGAGAGGAAAGTCTGTTGCACAGATTAAAGATGCAAAAATCAGTTACTAACACACCTCTGGCACCCGGCAGCACTTTTTAATCACGGCAACCGCAGACTAGAAATTAATATAGAGAGAGCCTGGAACATTCCAGCAAATCACCCAAGATGTGGGGAGGGAGGGAATAAAGGAGGTTTGAGCCCACAAAGCAATCCGCTCGGCTGTACCGGCTGTTTAAGGGCGGCAGGAGAGGCGAACCGCGGGGCCGGCGGGGACAGCACCGCAGGCAGCGCCGCT
>NW_009595283.1:0-16344 GCF_000690535.1 Cariama cristata | reverse complement strand
GCTGAGTTGCCAGCTGAGGTTAAACCACGACAGCAGGGCACTTCCATTATCATTCATAATGTGGTACATATTTTATAATGCAATGTACCATATATTTGGTATGCTAAATGAGAGATAAATGCCTATACTAACTTAGAATTAATCATGCTGGATATCATACTCTTGATGCAAGAAATCAAAATGTTTTAACATTTATTAAAGTAACAAAACCAGATTACATTTTCTAAAAGCATTATCTTTACCCCAGAATGAGTATGAAAAGGACACTTAATTTCTGCTATTCTTATATTGGGAGGTAAAAAAGACTCAGAAAACTAGGTGCAACAGAGTTCTGTATTATTGATGGATTCATAAATAGGTGTAAACAAGTCTGAACCTGGCTGAATTAGAGAATACAGACCAGAGCTCATTTGGTGTGGATGACAGCACCTTTACTCATTCTGACTTCGTAAGGGATGGGAAAAGGCGACAATTGTCAGTACTTATGCAACACCTTGTCAAACACGAAATGTGCTCCCTGCCAGGAAGTGTCTTTTCAGTTTAACCTCAAAATGTCAAACTCTCTCTGTTTCCCAAGTTTCCTGATCACCCCTTTTCCCAGTGAAGCATGTTCGCAGCAGAAGAAAGGAAGGGTTTCAGGCTGCAGCAGAACGTGTCTAAGAATAAACATTCTGCCACTCATTTCAAAAGCTTAGTTATTGGCTTCCTTACACTGATAGTCCCATGCCATCTTACGTTCAGCAGTGATCTTTGGACCATTAAGCATAAGAACACTGAACTTAAAATATATATATAGTAGCCAAAAAGTAACCTTATGGATGGAATACAGTATATTTCTTGCCCAAGAGTTGACAAAGAGGAGCTGAAAGTTTTGGTGGCTTTGGTGCTCTAATTGGCAAAAGCACAAAGTGCGCACTCCAGTTTGAAGAACTGCATCCTGATTTCAACTCAGACATCACATTAGTTCAAGACAATTACCTAATTAGCCTTCTTCCAGTGTAGCCAACAGATGAAGCATTCATCCCAAACTTAGACAGAGGGAAAAACAAGGCTGACAGCCAATAATGCTGTTTAAAGGGTTTCTTTTGTACTGTTTCTGTCCTTAGTAATGAGACTGGCTTTCCTTCTGTGCAATCTTCAGTACACAGGTTACACTGCACTTAATCTTCTGCAGTGATTAAGTAAGAAGTAAGAACTACAACAACTATGTTCTCAGGGGTGATCCCAGAAGCCACTCTGCATAGCAACTTAATTAGAAATAAATAAAAATGATGGACATTTCAACAGGTGAAACAGTTTTTCTCAGTAATTTGGTTATACCTACATTAAACAAAGACACAGTGTATTATTGCTTGTGAAAAAGGAACACATTGGAAGAATTTGCCTTTGTTCGTCTCTCATGTACAAGCTTTGGGATGAACATAGCAGAAAGAGAGGTAATTTTAGAAAAGAGGTTTGGATTTTTCTACTGCAAACCTAATACCAATAGGGACAGAGCAAAATCTAACCAGGATATCAATAATCAGTTTTGTACAAGGGAGCCAAACTTTTTTGCTCTACACTAGGAAACAGACTGCAGCTGAAAAACACTGAAGTCCCTGCAGTTGCACAGATTTATACCAGCTGGGAATATCTACCAGCTTTTGTTAGGCTGGCAATATTAGAGCTTTCAGAATGTCCCTTTTAGGCTTGAACACGGGTCCTCTTACAAAGAAAAATCTTTCCTAAATCTGCTCCTAATCTGTTCTTTTCTGATAGGATTTTTTAAAGACTTTTGAATGGGGGAAACATCATGTGTATTTTTCCTAATGGGATGTTCGTAGAATGAACTGTATTGGCTGATAGTCCATATAGCATCATTATTATTATTGTATTATTAATGATAATAGTTGTACCACCACTAATGCATATTTGTAAATATTTGTATTTATTTACATACAAACATATGTAAACATGCATACATACACACATATAGAAGTATACCTATGTATGCATGTGTATGTATATGCACTTATATTTATAAAAGCAACTATTTGTATAACCATATATAAACAGACAGATCCCTGGAACCTCAAAGTCCTCAATCTGAGAAAGTGTGTAAAAGCAGACACATAATTCCTGTGGCAGCCTACATTACAGACCGTGCGTGCTAAGAGAGTCAATAGTACGTGCATCCGTGACATGACAGATCACAGCTTCCTGGGACTCTGAAAGAAAACCTCAAGCCTTTCTTATTTCGTGTGTTCACTGTATTTAAGTGTAAGTGTATAGTATTTCTCAAAAATGTGTCAACATTAGAAACTAAAAGATCCTGCTGACTTTCATGGAAGAAAGTTATTTCTAACAATAAAATATTTCATTTTCTTCCATTTTCATTTCTAAATGAGTAATACTATAAAATACTAGTAAATTTCAACATAATCGTAATACTGACATGCAATGTAAACCCTGATGGAAAAATATATATTATATATAAAATTTCCTATCAGAGAGACTTTAAATCTTACAGAGATGAGTAATTTGACATTTTTTCTTTTAGTGTGATTATGACAATCATTTTTCTTACAGAAATAAAAAAATACTATGAACTGAACATGAATTTATGTTAATAAATGCTAGTTTGAATAAATGTTCTGCCTCCATTATTTGTACATCTGTGTTTATCTGAGAATTTAATTTAAAGATTACTTTCTTCACTATTAATTAAAATATTATACAGACAAGAAAGCCATAATAAAAAAAATTAATGGAAATGTTATATAATTCTTTTTTAAAAATGTTCCTTGAAGAATAAGAATATACTGGATACCTCATCCTGTTTCCTTATAAATTAGCTTTTATGTCCAAGGAGATGGAAACTATAAAGAAAAAGGAACACATCTTCAAACATGATTTCCTTAAATTTAGTTCCAAAAGGCATCTCTTTTTCTGCAACTTCATAAACTCTAGTAAGAACACAAACTGCCATTTAACACCGATACTGAATAGGTTAATTAGTCTCGTGACTTGTTCATGTTGTGTCAGCGTTTCTGTGGTCCAAACCAGACCATCAATGGCACTGAATCCTTTTCAATAGATGACAAAGGGCCTACAGTAAATCCTTAACATCTAAACTTTACAGAATAAGGATAGCTCTGTGATCATCAGAGGATGCAAAGTTTGTTGCTGGTGTGGTTATTCCACATTTTGTTCTACATAAAGCATTCTTAGGAGCTCTGATTTGTTCCAGCACGGCAATTCCCGAAGTGCCACACACTGAAAGTTTCCATAGCCAAGAACCCTCTAATGGAAGGACCACAGAGGAATACATATTTTTACTAGCGTCCTACTCAATGGACAACCTGAAAGATGGTAGAACCTCTCCTGCAAGAACATAGCAAAACTGTGGGATCACTAATGCAGACCAGCCCATGCTTCATGTGTGGCTTTTCTGTGATCACGCCATGTGAGCTATTTCTTCCAGCCCCCCACCCTATTACATACGTGTGGTTACACGACAAGTAGGTACTGCTACAGACACAGTTTCTGTGACCACAAGCAGAGCTGATCAGCTCTAAGGGCTACGTGGTTTCACTTATCATCTTTCCCCTCAGCTGTCTGCTCCTAAACCTCATGGATGTCAGTCTCAGTTGTAGATTCACCAGTCTGTCACACTGGCCTTGCTCCACACAGACTTTGCAGAGGTGATTTGTCTCCATGAGATCATCCTCCAAAGTCCTTAATCTGCCACTGACACCAGGAAAGACTCTTCACTCTATTGGGAAGTTCTCCTGGCCATTCCTCTTGTTAAAAATAATGTTACTGTTAAAAATAGCTCTCTTCTATGTGCTATAGAGCTTCAACTTTGATCATCTAATGCAATCAAATTTTTTTTTGCCTGGTCTTTGACTCTTTGGTGGAACACGGAGTTCCTCGGAATGCTTAGCTGGGCCTGAAAGTCTTCCACGTAAGCACCTCAGGAGACAGTGTCACCTCAAAGCAACTAAAGATGCCTCAGTTTAAAACTAATAACAGCCTTCCTGTACTGGTGTACCTGCAGGCTACTGCAATAGTCAAGGCAAGTCTAGACAAGGTCTAGGCAAATATATGCCAACTCAAAATATTCAATTCCTTTTAGCTTAAAGACACAAAAGGTGTGATTAAGTATTAGCCACCTAGACCATGGAACTTCCTTGGCCTCTGCCCGCAGGCCAGATTTGCTTTTTATCCTCAATCAGAAACAGAGACTTTGCAGCAAGGAAAAATATCTACCCTGAGGTTGCATTAACTTCCCAGTGGTTTCTCTTCCTCCTAATGACTTGAATCTCCTTTGTGGGCAACTGCTGATAAAGGGCTTCCACTTGCTGTCTTGAACATCAGGACACCTGAGTAAAGAGCTAATCCCGTCTTCCACCCCGTCTCTCGGGGAACAGAGGACCATCCTTGTCAGCAGTGAGCAGGATGGAAAAGATGGCAGGTAACAGCGATACGCTGAAGAGAAAATCCTTGACATCACTATCAAAACATTACATTACAGTATCTAGGGCTATAATCCATAATATCACATTGCGTGCCAAGGGGGAAGTGGAAGGAGGGTGTTGGTCACTGCAAAGAAGTTACCTCAGAGGTCCATTTGGCTCTGGCAAATCTCTTGGTCTTACATCATTGATCAGCTATTTTCAACCATTCTGACAAACTTTAAGTAACGGCTATTAGTTTTAAAGGAACAATTTTGTTCTCTGCAGAAGCACAGAGTTTATAAGGGGGGGGGGGGAGTGTCGTAACATGTAGTTCTCTACTTCTGTTCAGCGTTGCTTATTTTAATTTGACAAGAGTACTGAACAGAAGTAAATAAATAAATCGTTCCTTCACATACAATAACAATCAGTTCTGGAGAGATTAGATGCCTGAGGTTAAAACTATACACAAATATTCCTTGCTGTACCCTAGGAAGCAACTTAAATCCACATTGTAGAGCTGAGCACTTGGCCTGGGGAAGCTGAGGCGGAGGTTTTATAGGCTTCAGACTTAGCTTCCTTAACGTTATGGTTTTGGTGTTGGTTTGGGGAACAATTATGAAGACTAAGAAATACTTCCTGAATCCTGGAAAATCAAGAGTATCTCAGAAGGTGAAAAGAAACTTTCTCATTCCTCTGGAAGACAAGAGTGGGGAAATTAGATGAAATTACGACTCAGAGGAGATACAATTTGTTTTCTTGCCTGATCCTGAGACTAACTCTTTTTCCTCAGAGCACATTACAGTGTTGTGATGTACTCCTAACACTTTTTTTAATGCAGTAGCAATGCAAGGAAGCCTCTTGTTCTGGATGACGGTTATAACAGGAACACAAACATGGGTACTATGGTTATTATGAGACTGACCTATCTTTCAAAAAGAAAAAGAGGTTGGAGGTGTTTCATTTAAACTTTTTGACATGTTTCAGAAATGCACCATTGTTTTTATGAAACAAAAATATAGACCTCTCCTTACTGACTCCAAATGCTTCAGGGAAAGACTATCAAATGTGTTCGTTATGTGAGAGATCATCTGCCGTATACCTATTTTGTGTCTTTTTTTGAATGAGTGGTTTGATACCTGAAGCATAAGAATAACATCTTCTAAGTTACCACTTCTCTAAATTTCAAATTGTCATTTAACTACAGAAACTCTGTATATTTTATTTCATAAACATTTCCCCCTGCTTTTCAGTTACACAGCATTAATTTTTACAGATATGTCCATTATTCTAACCCACACGTTTTGATTAAACCGCATTTCAGTTTGTGAGTTGTCTCAAATGTTTGTTTCTCCTCTTACTGCTTATTTCACTGGCTTTGGATCTTGCTCATTACCTGAATCGATACATTTATACTCCTCTTCCTGATCAGAACTGCTAATTGATACACTATTTGTCAACTATTAGCTCCACAAAAGGCACGTGTTTAAGCAATAAATAAAACCAGTTGTTACATTTATCTGACAGTGGAGGTTGCTTCACTGTGGGAAATGTGGGAAGCATCCTGCGTGGGGAATGAGTGTGACCATGAGAGGCATCCTGAGGCTGGGGAGAGCACATTCCCTGGTGGCATTCCAGGGACGGGCAGATCCCAGACTTTGCTCCTCAGAGGGGCAAGCACCTCCCAAGGGCCAGGAAAGCAGTCACCAGCATCGTTAGGACTTACTTTCTAAACTATCATTTCACTTTGTGGGTACTACCTCCTAGGAGCTTCTTACATCTAGCTAGTTAACAATTTGTAGTTAAAAGCCAAAAATTCCTGATTTGATTACAGATCTTTTATAAACACGAGCTGATAGTAAAATGTAGAAAATTAAACAGATTTTACAAACATTTTAACCTGAACATTCACCTTAGTCATCTGTGCATAAACATTAGACTAACTACCCTGCAATAAATATTTGAAAGAAAACCAACAAATTGTACAACGCAAAATTTGCAGATAACAAGAAAAATACAAACATAAGTTTTGAACCAAACCTGTGTTCATGCCTTTTTTTCTTAACATTCACTGAACTCTGTTGGCAAGCTTTAGAAAACCTTGCAGATATATAAAGAAAGCCAAACCCAATTCCTCTGTGTAATTCACTCCTCCCAAGATTTTGTATACCATGCTTAGGTTTCTGCACACTGCGTAGAAGCATGTTGCTGAAGGGTTTTCTGCAGATCTTTTAAAATTGAGAACCTTTCAAAACACACTGAAACCTCTCCTGACTGCTGGGTTGCAAAATTTGTTACTTTTGGAATATATTATATATACTTGTACTCTATGTATATAGCCATGAAAAACATAATAAAATAATACTGAAAACTATTATTTTGCAGTTATTAAAACAATTTAATATTAAGTATATGCATTTTAATAAGGTTGAGTGCATGTGATTTTGGTATATTCTGCCTGAGGTTCTTTAAGTGCTTTTCAGACATTAACGCTTTCTCACAAGACTGCAACAGAGAGAGTAAATTATTTTCCTCATTTTGTCACAAAGCAAACACATTAAAAAAAAAGATACATTTAATTAGATGACAGAACCATTGTATAACTTTGTGATGAAAGATTTCTTTGTCAGAACAGAGGCTTTTTATTTAAATTATTATTATTATTTTTATATCTTTTTTTATCTTTTTTTTTGTCTTCACCTGGAAGGATGGAATTCTGGCCAGGTAAACTTCTGGTACTCTACAGGTCTGCATGTAGAAATAGCACAGACAGCTATAGCTTCATGCTTCTGTCTGATTCCATCTCCCTCCTCATGTCTCTTTTAAAGACATTTTATTGTGTGTGAATAAAAGCACCTTTTTTTTGTTGTTGTTCTTAAATAGAAAGAGGAACCCACCCCCCACATCACACAAGGATTTTTAGAATGAGGCAACCGTGATGAGGCATGATCTTTCCTTATTGCTGTCTTTTCCACAATGTTATAAACAGTTTTCCTCCCCAGTTGATGAAACCTTAAAACATTTTATGAAACAGAATTCTCATGTGGTATTTTCCAGCTTTTAGCTGTAAGTGCAGGGAAAAAAAGTCCTTATCTCTGGGCTCTGACAAATGATGATAATTGACATTATCATAATGTCTAAGAGTTCTAGCCATGTAGCAGAAGATTATCATGGCAGACACTCCACAACACTCATAGATGGTCTTAAGCTTGATGATCTTAAATCTATAATCTACATTTAAGATGAGAGGCAACAGATTGATATAGGCAGATGGAAAAATGCAAGGGAAAATGAGGCGATGGCACGAAAAACAGCAGTTTTTGCATACCAGTAATCTGTTTCCCAAATTTCATCATACCATCAAAGTAAAGGGGAGTTTTAAGGAGGAATTTGAAGGAGAATTCTAACATAGCTCTGTGGAAACTCTTCTTAGTCGCAGGGACATAACAAAAGAAAGCAGAAAATACTTTCTTGGTAATTTGCACCAGGTAAGTGAAGCATTCAGCTGAGGGAAGAAGAAAAGGTCTGAAGTCAGGGCAAACGTGGACTAACCTACAAGTCTAGATGGCGATAGCTAGCCATAGATGAGAATGGAGAATGAGACTTGAAAAGAAATCGAAAGGAAAGAAGTAATAATGAGGATTTAAAGGGCGGCACAAAACGACCAGCTTGCAACTGAGGAGATAAAGAATCTTGTGCCTGTCAGATCCCATCCTACTCCGGAGTCTAAAAATGAGAGCTCCATCTCACATCACTCTCACCATTTCCCATATTTGTTTTACAGTATTTCCAGGCAGACTTGCCTTGCCTTGCCCATGATATTCACCAGCCAGATGAAAACCTGGTCTGAACTGAAAGGCAAGATACATTAGCTTACTCGCTCACTGGGTCAAGTGCAGCTGCATTTCTGGTTAAGCTGACGTTCAAGTAGGTAACGCTGGCATCCATTTAGAGGGTGGAGGAGGTGGCATTACGCTTCTTGTGAAAAGACTTTATAAATATGTCATAAAAGTCCTGATTATCTAATGTCCAGATCATATTGTTTGTGTTTGGTACGTAATTTGCCTCACAAAACAGTTGAATAGTACCCAATACCAGCATCCAAACAAAAGTACATATTTTTTTTCCCCCAAAGGCACGCAATAACAATGTAATTGTCACCACTTGACAGAAAGGTGCAGGGTTGGATTTGACCTAGAGGTAGGAAGACGGATGCCTGCAGGTCAATCATTAGTACTTCCCCTTAGCAGGAGGCAAGGGGCTCCCTTGACTCCCGATGGGCTTTACCAGTTTGATCTGAACGTAGGAGAGGAGCCATCTGCCAAAAGGTGACTAGGGGTTTCCATAGAAAATACTGTACATCCTGCTTGATAGCTGAAAAAGCATCTACTTTTCCTTTTCACAGCATTAATAAATACACTTTGTACCTTTTTCTCTCTTTCACCCTTTTTCATTTATTTCATCAAGCTACTTAGTTCGACAATCTGGAAAACAGTATTTGGAGTTCTCAAAGGTCACTGTAAGGAATGGAAAAACATTTGGGCAACTGGAGAGCATTATCCAGCCAGAGACCAACTGTGTGCTGGAAGCAGAGCAGAAGATGCTTTGACTTCTAAGCACTGGACTTCAACCGCAGGTGCTGCCATGAAGCCATTAACAAGTGAAGAGCAGGTTAGCTGAAGCCACAGAGGCTTACGGAGAGAGGGGGGAGACGAATATGTGCAGAGTTGTCAGGGAAGCAATCACATTAACCCATAAAGATAACCCACAAGTAATTAGCCTGCTTAGAATGTTTCATCAGTTCTGTTCTGCTAATAAAATAACTCTACAGAGCAACACAACTTTCAGATTTAAACATGTATATGCACACAGAAACACACAACCAAAAATGGCACATGAGGTGCAGTTTTCACAGTATTTGTCTCCACACTATTTGGTTTATCAGTACTTGTGAGAATAAAGATGCCCTGTCAGCAGCACCAAGTTTATGCACATATTTTTTCAAATACTGTGCATATAATTTTGATTGTAATTACAAAGGACATATTTGGTAGTAATATTGATAGAATTGACTTACAGCAGAAAACGTCAAGCAAGCTTTAAAGAAATGTATAATTTATGATTGTCACTGGCACTGAGATCCTTATTTACACTACTATTTATATTTGTAATTTGACTTAAATGAATTCTAATATAAGACAAGAAAAGGATATTCATAGAATCATGGTTAATACTAGGGATTCATGATACTGCTAATATTTAAAAGGCCTCACCCACCCAAATGTTTGACTAGCTTCCAATTTTGCTCGCTTTTCCTGGAAATTCTGCTAGATGCTAGAGAAAACAGAAGCATAACCCATTAACTCACACTATGGTACTCTAATTCAGAGAACATAAAAAATGCCTGTGCTTTTTGCATCCAGTTCTACTTGTATCTTAAAAAGATGGGGTGGTTGTTATACTCCAGAGGGCCATGGATATTCAGGAATGCTTTCTTGTTCTTTCTTTACTGAAACTTTTAGTCAGAAAACTTTTACATAATTGAAGTTTTTAAAATTTCAGTTACGAAAATCTAGGTTCTGAAAGAAAAAATAAACGCTTTGTTACTGTGTTTGTTCCTTTGAAGAATAAACCTGGAATCCCTGAATTCTTTTTTAAAATGGCAAATTTGATTATTTAGTGCCCGAAGGAGTCCATTACTGCCTGCAGTGCAAGTGAAAGTCCTGTAAACAAGAAATTATGTTGTGTAGGTATCAAGGTGAGAACAGATTCGTCTTACATTTGGAGCGGTTAAGCAGATTACATACACCATCTTGCATCAATGCTAATAGGAGAAATGTATGAAACGTATAAATTGAAGCTTGCAGGTGAAGCTGCAGAAATCCTATGAGTTCAAAGGTGCAATTTATGTGAACAGCTTGTTCTTGTTACTAAAGCGAGAGTTTGTCATCCACTCCCACGGACTCGTACTAAGAAAGGTGGCTCGATTTAAGCTTATCTCCTATCAGCATTATTCTGTATTCCTACACACTGGACTTCTTCCATCTCCTTTTGTAGCACTTCAAAGCTGACATCAACCCTTCTTGACAAAAGTTGCTCTATTGGATTCGTACATGTGCCTCATTTTCCACCCTTCTCCACCCTGCACTCCTTATCTCCCTTTCACAGTACAAGACTGATGTGAGCTCTTGTAAGAGAAGTGAATTTTACCTTGAGTTAGTCCCTCCTAGTATAAAGGGATGTTAACCTTGCTGTAAGGTTTATCTGTGGGCAGCTACACTCCACTGTGAGAATGTGCTAATCTTTTTACACCGACTGCAATACTTCTTTGTTCACACACATACTTCCAGACTCTGACATTCAGGGCCATATTTCAGTCCATGGTTTCCTCGTACAAGCTTTACTTTCCTACTGAAACCTTGCTTAATCTTTACTTCACAAGGCCAGCTGAAGAAGGGGGCACGGTGTCAGCACAGCCTCTCTCGTGAATCCAGCCCCCAGCCCTGAGTCACCAACTCCCTCCGGCGGGTTACATCCCGTCATCCCACAGCTCACCATGTGGTTCATACAAGGTGGACAGGTAATGGACAGGTAACGTGGGAAGGAGTAGGTCTTCAGGTTACCAACATGAAGTAGATAAACAGCCGTGCAATTTCTGGGCCTAACTGCCCAGGTTACCTACATAACCGGTGGGGAGAAACAGGTTATTTCCAGAGAGTGATGGAGAGTAAGAACGTACTCAAAATGCTTTGTGCCGCCTTTTGAAAGTTTTTGGCGCTCTGGGGAGATGAGGCACCTAAAGAGCTGCACAGAGGAGGGAAGAACAGATATACAAAATCCCAAAAGAAACAGCATATCCATGGGTGAGAGGGATGGGTGAAAAGGTCATATACAAGGCACTGGGTCAAAGAGCTTAGGGCTTTCCTTATAATAATGCAGTTCATTACTGACAGAGAATAAACCGTCCTCTGTTATCTTCCCTAAGGAGCAGACACTAATGTCTGACATGAATCTGTACATTATGAAAAGAAGGTATATAGGCAGCCAGGGCTTGTGGGCTGTTCTGTCTGCTGGGCTGATGTTTCCGGCTTTTTTTCTGAGCTGGGAAAGAAGAGATAATCCCCCTTGCAGAGTCAGCACGTCCAGTAAAACTCATTATAGAAAGCTCATGTTCTTGAACATTAAGCATGAAAAATCATTTAAATGCTAAACAATAATGGAGTTTGACCTCAAAGTTAAAAAATCACTTTAAAGTACAGTGTTTATCAGATGTCAACACACTGCATGTTCTCAGTATGCTATTCTCTAATCAATGTAAGCTAAGAATAAATATTTTTATTGATGACTGAAATTTATAAAGCAAAATCCCACAAAAGCACATTTCAGGCCCTAACTAACAGATAAATGAAATCTGAAACCTATTTGGTTATGTTATCACTGTATATTTGGTTATGTTATCACAGTAACACGCAGGGATTTTTCTTCTGTCATTCTCTATTGTGTTGCAGGGCAGTGCATCATCTAGCCCAGAGCTGAGGAGAGAGCAGCAACAAAGCCAGAAACTGTGTTTTGTTGTAAACTGTAGTTGTCCGTATGTCTCTTCTAGTTTCATCGCTGGTTTCCAGAGTATAAGGCATTCTTATTCTTCCTCCCTGAGAGGTAACAATGTCATTTCTTGATGGTATATCGAATATGCTCCCATAAAATCTATTTTAGTTTTGCTGGCCTTCTTGCCAGATTTGAAGGCTGCAGGTTTGTCAACTCTCTCCAATCCCCCTGCAGGAAACAGAGAAAGGGGGATCGAAACATTTCTACTGCCCTTTTTGTCTGCCAAGGGGAAAAAAATCTTTAGCATTCCCAGACGCTCAGGTAGACCTATTCACTCATCTCCTGTTCTCTGAAATGCAGCGGCAGCGCAGCACAAAGACTGAAGCAGACATTGATCTTGTTTCATTACTATCCAGCTCTGATAACTCTGGGCCAAAATAAATTCCAGAGTGACTTGAACATGTGCTTTCATTTATGTCTTCCAGTTCTGTAACTTGTGCAATAGTGTATTCATGTAAGGCCAGAATCTATGCATTGAAACCAACAGCAGTATGTGAAGGACAGTGGACTTGTCCTGTAAGCCTTCCTCATTTAAGCTTTTCTAGCTCAGGAGATCGTCATCCACCGAGGGACTGCTGTGGCCTACAGTGCCGATACTGAGGTGGAATACATAACGGCTCCTGGGATGTTGGGTGGGTACGCAGTCAGTCTTACTTTTATCAGTGGTGGTACTGTCACTAAAACCATGCAGACCACACCTACGGTGAGAACATATGTACAAAATACTTGTGTGATTCAAAGAATACTCTGTCTCTTACCGATTGCTCTGAATGACTTAAATGCAATTAATAGATCATATAATGTGCTCAGGTTTTTGCATTTCTGTCTACACTAGAATAACTCATTTTCTCCCAGACTGATGCATAAATGTATTATAATAATACTGAAATAATTGTATAACAGTTTGCCCAAGAAGGTCACACCTGAATTTTGAAAATCTCATTCCTATTAGCCAATAGATAGTACTTCAGTCTCAAAAGTAAGGCAAAAAAGACTGCTTATGAAGGCAATTGGTCACAAAAAGTGGCTACACAGAAGTAGTTATATATTTTCCCTATGTCTAAACCTAGGACAACTGAAACTTCTCCTTAATCTATTAATGTTAGTCAGGTAATATAACTGTGTCTATCTCATTGTTGCACATCTAAGTAAATAACAATAAATCAAGGAAATACGATCTTTTAAAGGATGCAAAGAAACCACTTTCAATTACTCTGCAAAAAGAATTTGGTATTGCAGACTTTGTTTTCCAATCTACAGTCTTAAGCAGGGAAAGATTCATTAATATTGCATTCTACCTTCATAGATTTTAAATTAATTTTTAAACTATCTTCATATATTAAGAGCACAGGAAGAGCTTACAAAAAAAGAAGACCCCTCAGGAAAATAAATCTTACATACAGAATCTATCTGAGAGCTACATTTAATTTTTTCAATTCATGCTTGTGATACGTGTTATTAGATCTGCTTAGGCAGCAATTAAAATCTAATTAATTTATCATGGCAATTATACAGAGAAATTAGAAAGTTTAACCTGTTTGGCCAGTGGTCGCTTTCTGTCAACTTCAGGTATGAGTCTGTTTTCAATGAATTTGTTGTTGTTTATTTAATCTGCTGTTCTGTTCTTTCCCTTGAAAAATTATCTCACCAACCTGTGAATAATTCCCACATCCCTCTTGTTTTCTTCCATCTGACTTTTAGTTACATTGGTGTTGGTAGCAAATAAATACGGACAGTGCGCAGACTGGAGCCTTCTCTCCTGTTGTGAAAGACTCTTCAGCACACAGAACATAGAAACAAGCAGTTACTCAGAATAATCTGCATTTTCTTATTGTCCACTGAGACAATGTGTTTAATTTCCATGACATCTCAGATTTGAAGCAAAACCTGTTGTTATATTCTCATCCATTCATCATTTTTCCTCCCCAGGTTTAAAATCAAATGGATTTTGGAAGGACACGGTACTTGATATTGGTTAAATATTTTTCTTTGGTTGTTGGTATTCAAAGAAAAAAAATATTTCATTTTTTATAGACTGTAAATGAAACGTGGACTAACCCTTATATCAAATGATGATATGTAGCTACAATGTATTGAGTATCTAGTTCATCGATCTTCAAACCTTAATCTGGTGCTATAGTGAATTCCCAAAATGTAAAGACAGTGGAAGAAAGAAGAGCATAGTTGCTGGTAATTTAAAATCAATAGTTCTTTTAAAAGTTCTACAGGACTTTCTTCTAGCCACCACTTTGTTTCTTACTTACAAATGCAATAATTTTCTCTCCGTGAATGCTCCCAGTAACTTGTTAGCACCTCTCACAACATCAGCCAGTACTGTAACTGTAAATCCAGTGAATTGTAAACTAACACAGTCGTACAAAAGCCATGCACAATAGCTGTTCAAAGACAAGCTATTATAGCATAGGCAAGAGACACAAAACAAAATTATGCAAATGGGAACTCAGAGAACAAGTTTTGAAATAAGTACTTCTTTGTTTCAACCAGTCTGAATAACAACTGAAATAACTGAAATAACTGAGGCTTCGCATTGTGCTTCCCCACTGTACTTCTCTGCTCTCAGTCCTTCATCCCTGTAAAGGTGCTTTCCTGGCAACACAGCGATTCATGGAAAAGAGGTGAGGTGTTAAATATTTGGCTTTCACATCTTATATTCTATTGACAGAGATCTAAGAGCCACACAGCCTACAAAATCCTTTGAAATGATGTATTTATAAAATAATTTTCTAAACGTTTTTAGCAATTAAAAATAGAAAAAAATCCCAAGCAGTTTTATATACTGTGAAAATGTCAGTAAAGGCTGGGAACTTATTATTATTTATTTATTTATGTTTAAATCAGGAAGACAGAGTGCTACCAGTAAATGTAATATGCCCAACACGATCTCCTTTTAAAGGACAAAAATTTCCCAGCTATCAAACCCTGCAGGCATAAGAGAAAACTACTACTTAACCATGATTTTCTAGTATTTTCTTCTTTCCTCCTCCTTTAAAATATGTATTTTTATTTTAAAAGTATGATTTTATAGTGCTTGTCCATGAACATCCTATTTTATTTAACCACTTAGACACAAGCAGCATCACTGTTTCTCTTTCTGACATCTCTCAGCCTTTGTGTCTCGCGAGTCTATCGCCACAACCGAACCCAGTGCTACAGCGCACTTTTTCATCACCGTTTTTCCCTATTACAGGGAAACTGAAGAAACTCCTCCAAACTAATGACACCCCTACCACTAAAGAGACAGCTCTATGCAAGGAATTGATTAGTCATTAGTAGCTCTGCAATGGCTCTTTCTGCTCTGTCCTCTTTTCCGACACAGGGATAGCCCTGAATGTGCACCACGAAGGTGGAGGTGTGCTAGGGAAGGGAAAGGTCCTTGCCCGCTCGTCATCAGGCTCGCTGTGGAAGTGTCCACGGCTCCGGATACTGGCCCATCTCAGCTGGTGACAGTAACCCATTGTCTCTAACTAACCTAAGCCTTTGCCTTTCTGTAAGGACTGCAAAATGAATGCTGGTGGCTTACAGTTAGACCCCATGTAAAGGCCTTCAGTTATTGCCTGTTGAGTGACCGAGTTGGATTCATACAAGGGACTCCCAGGAAAAAACATTATCTATTTCTCAGCTGTTGCAGTCAGCTGAACAAAATCTTTCATGAAGAATTAGCTCCCAGAAATTCCAGGACTCAGGTTATCAAAGCTTTGCCTAAGTGAGGATCAACATGACAAATTGCCTGACAAAATTCCTCTCTATTTAAGAACAGTTTGTGTGTGTTAGCAGGTGAACGCGTATAAGTAAAGGGGCAAAGGTGGATACTGAAATGTCAGGAACAGACTCTCTACCTGATGATAATTTCAAAATTACTTCTGTCCTCTAAATTCAGTCCTGGATTTGATGATTGCACAGATTATTCTAGCAAACACAGAAGAAAGTATGAGTAACATAGCTAATCCAGCACAGACTATCACAGATCAACACAATACCAAATGCAATTTCCCATGGTCAACGTAGCCCAGGGAGGTACAGAGTCACTGGAAGGCAACCATACCCTTGTTAAAGCTAGTGCAGAGTTCTCCTGGACAGGATCTACATCATCCTCCATAGTTGATTTTAGTCATGAGCAGTCATTCTCACAAATCTTACATGACAGTAATAAGCTTAAAACTGAGAATGAATAGTTAAGATAAAGGATATGGAAATGCTAGGGCTTCGAAGGCCAAATGGCGAGTGCCTTATCAATCATTCTCAAAAGACAGAGCACCTGCTGACTACCTTTTCCATCTCT
>NW_009595282.1:11386-11809 GCF_000690535.1 Cariama cristata | reverse complement strand
ATACATGTTATAACCTTAATCCTGGAGACTCTCAGGAGTTAGATGTGTAGCAGTTTGAGTCTGGTTTATTGCATTGCTGGGATTTGATAATAGGAGAAATTCAAAGATTAAAGCTGCATTATCTCAGAAATATACAAACCGTGGCTTTTTAACTGCATATTGTTGGTGAGCCATTCAAGAGCAGTTTCCATGCTGGGGCCATGTCATGCAAGCAGCCCTGTAGCCTGTGCTGGTACAGAAAATAATCTCCAGCTGCATTCTGGAGTCATACTGGATTAAACTGGCACATCTGCTGCTACCTGATTTCCTAATAGGCCGGTGGGATTCTTGGAGAGGCATCACTCTCTCTAGTGTGTTATCTGTGCCCAGACTTCCTCTGCCTCGCCTCTCTGATGTTTGTGAACAGCAGCTGATTTCTAGGCT
>NW_009595282.1:0-11339 GCF_000690535.1 Cariama cristata | reverse complement strand
AGAAAAAAAATAAATAATTGAACGGGCAAATCTGAGAATCTACTGTGGTATCTTAGTGCTGGTTGATATTGAAGTTGGGCATTTTAGATGCTAACATTCTACGGGGGGTGGGGGTAAGTATTTCCATTGGTCACTGTCTTTCACCTGGAGACTGGAGAGGGGCTAAAACAGCAATATGGGGTACATGGCTGTGTCCATCAGCTGAAGAACTGGATACCTTGTGAACAGTAAAATTAAAGCAAGGAAAGGAGGAAGAAAAAAAGAAGGTGACAGAATAGGAGTCTGTTGTATCTGAACCTGTGCTTTGGGAAGGCTGTCTGCCAGCTGTGGGATTGCCACAGCATCTTTTGCAGTTCTGCTGTGCAAAGTTAGTATTTTCCCTGGATGAAGTGGAGAACTGAGATCTTACACCTTAAGCATTTTGCTTTTTAAATAGTTCATATATTTTTCAACAGCTACTAGACTCCATATAACTTGCCTATGCTTTTATCTCCAGGGCAATGCTAATATCCTATCTCCATGGTAGCTCTACAACAGGTAAGCCCAAGTCAACTTTTTTCCTTCTAGAGCTATAATTAGCAAGGCATGGCCCATTAGTGGAGAATAATATGAGGGTATGAAGGAAATGAAAGTTCCCTTTCTTGGCACTAATAGTCCTACCACATTTCACTAGGATTAGAAAAAGCACCAATTGTACATGCTAATCCCCATATGCATGCATAAGTGCATGCATAAATGCAGAAGCACAGAGTTTTGCATATGGGCACTGTCTCTTGCAAGCACATAAGCATACAAACATTAACAAATATTTGCTCTGCAAGGGATTTTTAAGAGTATGTGAGATCTGTAACAGGAATATAAACAGCCTGTGCAAAATCCTTCTGTGTGGTTTCATGGTGAGGATAAGGTAGGAGTCTTCACTAATCCACTGCTGTGAGTCGGGCCTGAGATGGAACCAGATTCCTGTCAAAACGGTGGTTGTGTATTATATCATCAGCTTTAAAGCATTGTTGTCACCCACTTTGTGTGCAACTTCGATTAAATATTCATAAATATAAGAAGGCACATCCTCTGACTGATGTACTGCCAGGCATTTTTTATATGTATGCCCCTGTCATTCCTGTTCATGCAGCATCCCCCATGCATGGTTTAATTCATGGTGAATTATTCCCTCTTTTATGCAGCTTTTGCTCCAAGTCATTATCTGGGAGCCTCTGTTCTTACTAAAGTGAGATCAGCACCTAGAGAGTGAAAGAAGGTCCTCTAGAGTTCATTTATCAACCAGAGACTACAGCTGGCTCTAAACCTAATCTATAAAAAGGGAGTCAGTCTCCTATGGCAGCTAGCAGTGTCTGTGTTGACCATAAACTGCAGAAGCTACACATGGATTGCATGTTACACCAAATGAGGGAATGCATATCCCTGTTCCTTGTTTAGTACTATTCATTCTGGGATTACAAATAGTTGGTTTGAAGTGTTCAACACCTGCTGGGACTAGACACCATTCCAGGTGCTGACATCTGCCCTAGCCTGACATAATAGGCAGCTTGAATACAGACCTACTTCTGTGGATGCTGTCTGTTTTTTCTTTTTTTTTAGAAAATTTTTGCCTAGTGATTGGACTTTCCCATCAATATTAATAGGCATTGTCAGCTGCTGTCAGTGGAAA
The DNA here is from genome assembly GCF_000690535.1 of Cariama cristata. Classification (NCBI taxonomy): domain Eukaryota; kingdom Metazoa; phylum Chordata; class Aves; order Cariamiformes; family Cariamidae; genus Cariama; species Cariama cristata. The sequence continues at coordinate 9,670 of NW_009595282.1, read as the reverse complement.
CTTGTTGTGAGCAGAAGCTGTTGAATGTAGGTAGTATTTAAAGCTACACAAATTGTGCCTGTGTGAGAAGTGAAGCATCCTTGCCAGTTACTGAATCAACACAGTGACACTGACATTTCTCTTTTCGCTGTAGACTGCCAGGTAGTTAAGTCTCTGCCTGTTTCACTAAGCAGTTCAACAACACTGTCGCTGTTCCAGAGGGTGTGTTGGAACATTAATATGGGTCTCATGCAGGGCAGCGTGTGCTTTGTGGATCAGTGGTCGGGTTGTAAAGATGAGCTGGGAGAGGCAGTAGGAGGGCACTATGTCAGGACAGGGGCACATGGCTAAAGCTGCAGTGAACAGGCAGATCTGGAATTAGTTTACAGCCCCAAGTATACCTGTAGAGCTTAGAAGAGTTCACACAGTGCCCAGCAGAGAAACAAGCCACTGCTGTTAATCTCTCGTCATTAGGAGTACTAATTTTTACACGACTAATTTGTTGATTGAAGAGTAATGGGATCAGTGCAGTGGAACTTACCTGTCATTAGAAGAAATACTTAATGCAGTCCTTTCCTGCTGTACAGTCTAAAACCAGATACAAGTTAAGGTGTCACACTGTGGGATGGCCCCACCAAGCCTAACGCCTTTTTCCTAATGACCTGAGAGAAGAATCCACTGAGAGCACTGCTAACACCAGTGAATCTTCTCTTTTGATAGCAGGTACTTTAGGACAACTTTTGCAACACAATTTGCATAAAGCCACATGACTGTGCTTAATCAAGATGCATATTTGCAAATGTTGACAAGCACCTTAAATGTAGTGGTAGGCATCTCTGCAGCTAGGGCTCTCTTGGGATGCAATTCAACCTAGCAGAACTGAGATGTAAGACAAAATCCTTGGAATCTCAGGGCATGCACCCTTGATGCAGAAGGAGCTAGAGAGCTGGTTACAGGAGGAGCAAAGCTCCACCAACAGTAAGCAGAAGCCACATGATGTTATTTCCCTCTGGTTCCCACTACTAATGGCAAGTAGAGGGAATGACACTTCAGTAAATAATTTATAAATGTCCAGTATTGTTTAGTTGTGCACAGGTACCCCTACACAGAGATAATGAGCAGAGCAGCAGCCTGCGACTCGGTATTTGAGGGGAGGAACGCTTACCAGTGAAAGGGCACTGGAGAGAGCCTGAGGAATGTCAGTGTATCATCCTTGACTTCTTAACTGCTAGAAAGGTGGGTATGTTAGGAAGGCATATTGTTTGGGCAGCAGTGCCTTATCAAGCTACATCATAAGGATCAACTTTTCATATATTTACCACTGCAGTATACAGTCAGGAGATAAAGTGGGAGAAGGTCTTCTTTAGGAGGTCTCCAAAGGTTCCTGATAGACATGTGCAGGGTGGTACGAGTGATCTAAAATACTGGATACTTCATGTCTTATCTACATTTAACCTACCACTGGCTGGATTGGAGGGCCTTATTCTCCTTTACTATGTCCATCATCTCTGTTTTAACAACTGGAAAGATAGGATTTTTGCTTCCTTTTCTTTCCCCCCTCTTCTCTGTCTCATGGAACACAGTACTCTCCTTTTCCCATCTGCAACTGCGGGAAAATTTAATTTGAAGGTATATACATACATACATGCATGTGTATGCAGTGGTGGCGAGATGGGAGAAAAGATTGTTTCACAGGAAGGATAGGGGAAGGAAAAATTCCACCTACTCTAAAAGCAGCTCAGAAGCTCAGCAGAAGGTTAACCAGACCAACATCTAATTAAGCCTTAACACTGCAGGGTGCAATTTATGCTAGAATAAAAGTCTGTCTCAGTTCAGTGCTACTTAAATTCTTTCTGGACCACAGACCCTGAGCTTGGAGGCTGCTAGTTGACTTCTCATCCCTGTCGTTATCAACGTTGAGAAGAAACTTTACTCTAGGGAGGGGAGATCACAAAACGGATAATAAATTCATTACAGGATTTTGGCCAGAAGCACTGGTTAAAGGAAACACCGTAACTTTGCAAGCATTATCATGTCAGTGCCTCCTTCCTGTAAAAGAATTTACTGCCTGTGTAGGTGGAAAAAAAATAATTAAAACAAAAAGGTCAAAAATACCCTGAAAAGAGAGACACCCTCATATGAATTCTGTTGTTCATGATAGGGGTGAAATATTATCTAAAGCCTTGTTCTGGCAACCTGAGAACAAATCACCGGTGATTCCAAATGTCAGTGGAAACTACTGGCAGAGCTTTGCTGTCTGTACAGTTCAGAGTCTTTGGCATCAGTTCAAAGTAAAAATGAATCTGAGAATGTCTGAAGTCTGGGAAGACCATATGTGAATCCAGTTATGTATCTTGGCATTTTGGCAGAGACAGTTTCCTATTGCACGACTTTGAAGCCTACATTAAAAAAATAAATTGCCTTTGTGCTGTATAACTAAAGGCATATGAAATACAGCAGCTTTGTTTAAGTGAACCCAAAAGTTCAAACTCATTTATTTTCACTTTTTCCCCCCTCATTAAAATTATCAAAACCTGCTTTCATTGCCAAATACATGACTTTTTATGAAACACAGTTTCTAGTTGCTTTTAAGGCTGTATTTTTCAATTCTTATCTGAGTGTTAATTTTGGAAACATATAAGTGTAGATGCTTTCATAGTTTATTTGGTATAAAGTGCTTTTAAATCTTGTTAATTTATTTTTCTCAATGATGCAAAGCCATATACTATATGAACAAACTTTATTAAATTTTAATATTAAGTATTTTCATTCTCAAAGAACACATATTTGAATAAAAAAAGAGCAAAAACGTGAACTTCAGATAAAATAAAATTCTTGACCAGTTTGAGAATTAAACAGATGCGATATCTGATATATTGCTATTAAACTGAAGCAAAAGACTAGCCCTATGGAAATTAATGGGAATTTTGTATGACTTCAGTGGTGAAAGAATTTTATTCCTTGAATGCTCCTATAACAATTGGTTAATAAGCAGGAGGTGTAACTATTATAGTTATGCTTCTCTAATGGCTATTCTTTATCATTTATGCCATCCTTCCAGGTGGTAGCATTTTCTGCCTAGTGAGTACTGTGTTTGCAGGGATGTGCATGATGTAAGATGCATGGCAGGTGAAAAATCAGGCTCTAAGAATTCCTAGTTGCCAACAATATGCCCTCTCTTATACAACCCATTTTGTAAAAACCGCTCTAGAAGATGCCATCATCTGTTGGTGGAAGTGCTTTGGCCATTTAATATAAGCATCATGAAATACTCTCTGCTGTAGTGTAACAAACTCATTCTTTCTTGGTCCTCTGAGAACAAGCAGACCATGGTCATAGTTCAGAGTCTTCTCATATCATCTTTGATACACTTATTTTCTTGCCATGTAACAGTTTGTGAAAGGCTCTGTCACAGACATTAAACAGCTAGCCTCGTTTAACAACGCTCTTTCAAAGAACTATAAAGAACCAAAAATAATCACACAATAAGCCAAGCTGATATTTGGAGTTCAGGATTTTACACAGTTGAGAAAAACACATTTGCACGTAGGGAAGTGGGCAGACTGATTACAGTACAGCTCTAGGAGGCGATGGGTAAGTGCTGTATCCCTCTGCAGAAGGATCTTTAACAAAGAAATTTGAAATGGATTTTATATAAGAACTTTCCCAATAAGACGGAAAAAAAAGACGACTAAAGCTGAAGTACCATTTGTAATCCAAAGCAGCGAGTTCTTTTCATGTATCTACTTGATGGCTAGATGATTTCAGCTTAGTAAGAGGGCTGATATATTTTTCTTTCTATTACTGCCATTTTTCAGTATTGTATAAATCACATCTTTATAGTCTTGCTTAGGGATCCACTATAAGAATACTACTATTTAACGTGCCTAACCCTGTTAGTAATGTAACAACACCGAATGAGGGGGAAAAGAGGAATTAAAAATATTATGAAAGCAAAGGTCAATCACAAGTAGTTTTCCAGCTTATTTTTAACAGTTATGGTAAGAAAGGGGAATGTAGTATTACAGTCATCAATAGTAAAAATTAGTTACAAGAGACAAATCTGTCAATGTCTTTGTTATTTCGCTCTCCCATCAATAGGGAAGCTTACAGTGACCTGAAGCTGAGATGCAGAATAGGAGAACAAGGTCTATCGAGTTCTGAAGGCTTGCCAGCAGCATAGTCTACTACACTGTTCTGCAAATACCTTTTAAACTTTCTCGGTACTTCACAGTGGAGCTACTGCACTGCCTCTTCGTGCATGCACGACTATAAGCAAAAAACTTGGGGAAACAATGAATCCTAGACCCAAAATGACACAACTCTCGAGCTGTGTGCAATATCCATGAAGAGAATAGCTTTGAGAGTTAAAACAATTTATTCTTAACAGTTATCTGTAAGGTAGAAAGAAGTTTACTATTTTAATGAACATTTCTCAGTGTCTGGTTTTTATATTTTGCCTTTCAGCTCAGATGGTGAAAACAGCTAGTTAAATCTGTGTTCCCCTTGCCAACTTTTCATTCTGTTCTCAGTAAGGCTTACGACATACATGAGGGAAATCACTTGGGCTGTATAGTCTACATCCTCCCTGTTATTACCAAATGATGCAGCATCAGTGTTCAGTCATGAGTATGTTTTAATGCACAACATTACCCTTACCCTTATCATGAAGTATTTTATTAAACAGACCTGTTCTATAGCATAGATATTGAAAAGACATTGGGAGAAACATATTTCCTTATTTTTAGATTTCAAATGCTCTCAAATCTTGCTGTTGCTTGCATTAATTTGTGCAGAAGCACTGTTGTAAGTATCCATTTTTAATAGTCTACGGTCACCAAATCTGCTTTAAACATGAGGAGTGTAATAGATCATTTAGAAATGTCAAAATCTCTTCCTTTCCATCTACAAGACCCAGAAGTCATATGTGCAAAGCTAGGCAATAATACATCAAATCCAACTATAAATAATTTCAGAAAATATTACTAAATCTCCTATTGTTACCATCCCCTAAACAGGCATTCAAGAATATGGGGGTCACTTGGCTACACTTGATTCTATTCCCCTTCTTGATACCTCTCCTCTTTCCTGATAAAAAAGACTTCCCTCTGCCCAAGGGGAACTATGGCTTATCTTTATTTCATGCAACACCGAGCCACTCTTTTGCTTTTAAGCATACCTGTGTACTACACACCTAACGCTAAAATGCCATGTGAAACACTGAAATCCACACAGAGGAAAAACCCCTCTCACAGATGAGCTTTTGGCCTTCCAAATTCTTCAACCTGAGCACCACGGGCTCCTCTCAGGAGAGGGCAGCTAGAGACCTGTGGACCTCTGAATGCTTCTTTTGAATCATGGCCTCCAATGACACAGCCGAATCACAAGATGGTCTATGCTTTTCTTGTTATGCCACTAGGATTTATTGATTTTTTTTAAAAAATGAATAGGGACAAATATTTAAAAACAGTCAGTTCCTGAATTGGTCTGTTACCAGTCCAGGACGTAGGAGACTAAGCGCCGCTCCTTGCTCTGCCACAGATGTTTTCTGTGGCATCTGATACTTCATTCAGATTCCAATGTATGGCGATGTTTATGCAACTGAGTGCTGTAGGTAAGTCACTTCCTTGGTTTAGTCACCTTTATGCCTTCAGAAATCTGAATTTCATTCTCAGAGAATTTTATGAATTCTCTGCTGGAGTCGGAGTGTTCTCCAATATCCAGCTACCCAATGCAGCAAGTACCTCCTTGCCTTCCAGGGACGTTTTAAGGGTGAAGTCTGGAAAGAGAGAATCAAATGCTGCTGTACTGACAGCTATATAGGCCTAGAAAATGTAGAAATTCAGGGTAGTTATCTCAATACGTGAGTCCTTCACCAAGACGAAGCATGAGGAAAGGTTACTGCTTACATTTTTGCAAAGTAGTGGCTAATTTGTTTGCTGGGTGTTCTTGGGATGCTTGATAAGTCCAGTGGCCAATTTATTTTCTCAAGGTAAGGGAGAATTTTTTTAGCCGGAGCAGAGAGCTCTGGAGGAGTTGTAAATGCTACAGTCACTACTAACCAGCAGCTTCATTGTCTGGAAATAATTTCCTTTCTACCAGGACCCTTTAGCACATAAGCCAGCTACTGCCACTATATCGTGACTACCTGGTACAATGAATTATTACTGTTTATTGTTTTCCTGTCTGATATCATATAGTACTTACATTTCTTTTATGCTGCATTATTCTTTTTAACAGGAGGCAATGTGAAGGCTGTTCAAATGTCACACAGGGCCAGTACCTGACATAGGACACATAGGAGCATGGAGGTAAACAGGGGTAACAAGACAGGGCAATTCTGCTTTATGATGCCAGTCACCTGCACTCAGGTGGCTAGTACGGAAAGGTGAAATAGAACCTTGCAGCAGTCTAATTTGGTATCAATTATCTCTATTTTAATGCTTCAGTCCACCTGAATGCCTTACAATGATCATTAATTATCTCAATATGTTAAAATACATCTAAGGGAAAGCTCTATCATTGTAGGGGGTGATCAGACTCTTATCTCCGAGCCAGTGTCTGGTCATCAGCACAGGCAAAAAGTGCTCAAATCTCATCTCCTAAAGTTAGCACATGTGACAGGGAGACACCATTATGTTATGCTGTACCCGAGGACTGTGCTTTCTAGTCTACACAGCAAAAATTATGCCCAAATAGCACTCTCATACACACACTCATCCCTACACAAAGAATGGTAACTTTTAGGAAACCGTATTTCTTTTTCTTGTAAAAAGTTGTTTAGGAACGTACTGTGACCAAATCTGAAGGTCAAAATATTTTTTCACTGGTTTCAACACCTTGAAGAAAATTATAAGTGAACCATGCTTTAGTCATTTAAGATGTTTGAGATCCTCAGCCTTCACTGGACATTCTGGGTAGGTAAATCTAGAGTGGTCTGTTCTTCAGGAAGGTTGGGAAGGGAATTTCTGCATTATAAAGATATCACTTTTAATTCACAAACAGTAGAGTTTAACTGTGGAAACGGCTACAGTAGCCTTTTTGCTTCGATAAAGACACACTTCTGAGGTGAATCTCACCAGAACAGGCTTGGAGTGCGTTAACTAGATTAAATCCTTTTGGATGAAACTAAATTGGAAAAACTTATTCCAGATGCACACTTGTTACAGTCATTAATGGGCATTCAGTCTAAAGTATTAGAGCTTCTTCAAAGTAATCACCTCCTGAAATATGTATAATAATGGCCTAGTGTCCTCAGCACCAGCTGTTTGACTTTATGACTGAACAAAGTCATACCCTGTGAGCTGCACTGCTAGTGTGTACGTAGCCTGTGTTGTGTAATTTTTTGTTAGGGAATATTTTTTGGTAGCTGCTGAAACAGTTTCAGGAATAAAGGACTTTCTGTGCCTAGTGTAAAGTAAGCAACTTATTATTTCCCATTCTTCGCCCTGCCCCCCCTAGATTTGTCTATCATCCAGAACATTCTGATTTTTCAACTGGAACATTCTTTGAATGTCCTACAGACATCACAAACACAACAACTTAATCTTAAATTGTTTAAAAGATTGTACACATTTTATTTTAGGGGCTTAGAACTTTCCTGACAAATCATGTTATGTTCATCTGAAATTTAAAATTTTAAATGTAGAAAGATGCATTACTTTGAACTTCACTAGAATGACTCATTTTACCTTGATGAGGGAAAAGATAGTTTACCCTTTAACCTTTTATAATTTAGGAGCTATTATTTTATTGGGAATTAGGCTATAATTTACATGTTAAACTCAACACAAACATGATATGAACTTCTTTCTACCCACCATCTGACTAGAACATAAATATGCATTTCTATTATGCAATTAAAAATCTAATACAATCTAATTCTATTAATACTGTTGACAAGATTATTTATTACAAATTTTGTTATATAGTGTGTTGAGGAGAGGATTTACATTTTGGTTATGTTATTAGAGTTAGTATTATATGTATGAAATACATAGGGTAGTATCTCACACACATATGTGTGCATGTCTCTAGAAATTAGTGTAGTCTGTGAAACTTTCCCTGAATTCACTGGCTTCCACTACTGGTCTTCTGAGAAGATTCACATCCTTGCAGTCAAGCATGCATATACGTGCAGAAGAAATTCTAAATTCTGCTATGAGAATCTGTGCCAGGAAAGGGTTGCAGGGTACTTCCTCTGAGAAGTGATTCAGGAAATTATTTAAGGCACAGCTGTTTTGTGAGAAGCAAAGGAGAGGGGTCTCTGTGGTTGTCAACCCATGTAGGGTGAGGGAATTACTTTGCTTGGTGGCTTTCAAGAGTTTCCTATTTAACTGAAAAATGAAAACTAGTCTTAGGGTACCACTCTACCTCTACTCTCCAAGGAGATTCTGCAGATTAGAAAAGGTAGTATGAAAGAAAAAAAATTAACTGCTTTTCCTCGACTGTGCATGGAGAGAAAGGTACCACTCTACCTCTACTCTCCAAGGAGATTCTGCAGATTAGAAAAGGTAGTATGAAAGAAAAAAATTAACTGCTTTTCCTTGACTGTGCACGGAGAGAAAGCATTTCTCGCCTTTAAGGTAGCACCTTTTTCCTTTTATGGTTTGTGACAAAATAGGGTCCACTGTACTGAAGAATGATTCAGAAGACATACATGGCTGCCAAGGACATATTCTTTAAAGAAGAAATGGCAAAGTTTCTCAGTCAAGGAGTAAAAAAAGAGAACAAAATCAATCTTTCCTCATTTGGATTCAACCCCTTGTTAAGTTGTAGTTATGTTATCTACATAACATATTAACTCAATATTCACCTGTGGAATAACACCACCTCAGAGAAAACTGAACTCTCATCACCATCATTTGCTTAATATTTTTTATCTCCCAATTCCAGGAATCATTACTTCAAGCCACCCTTATTTTTGTTTTGCTTTGTCTGGCTTCACTCATTCCATCAAACCATTCGCTAGCAAGAACAACCTTCCATCCATGTGTGTGATTGTGCCCAATGTTAGTTTTAAAGCAATACACGAGAAAGAAAACTTTACACGCCAAAGACTATTTCCAAATTCTCTTTCATCTTCGCCACCAAAGAGCACGCCCTCGCATGAAGGCGCAGGGGCGGCAGCAGCCCCATCCTGCAGGCTGGGGACGTGCTAGGTTGGCTGAGGATACCGTGAGGAGAAGGCGAGAAAGCCCCAACCCCTCCGAGTTAGCTCAGCTCTTGACTAGAGTCGAGCAAACAATGGCAACCGTACAGCAAGGGCAGAGCCTGGAGAACAGGCTCCTCATCTCGGCCAAACACCACCTCCTTCTTTGACTATGGCTGGGTCCATTAATCTCCCTTTGCTGCGTACCCATCAGGGACACAATGCAAATTTCAGGTGGTGAATATGTTACAATTTGTAAAGCACTTCAAGATGATATGTCAGGAAGCATTTTTTACTACAGCATGGCTGGCAAGGTTTCTCAACGAAGGCTGCCCGGAGGCCTGGCTTCGTCGGAACTCCTCGGCTCTGAATCTCTCGGAGAGATTACCGAGAGCCCCACACGACCTCCCGCGGCCGCCTCCGCCGGCAACACGAGGCCTCAGCCCTCAGATTTACCGCGCAGAGAGAGAAGGCGGCCGCTCCGCCAAGATGGCGGCCCCGACCCCCGCGCTTCCTCTTCCGGCCCGGGTTGCCATGGCG
>NW_009595281.1:2072-26392 GCF_000690535.1 Cariama cristata | reverse complement strand
GTGGCCGCGTGTGTCGCAGCCGCGTGGGTTTTACCCTTTGCTCTGTGGGTGTGTGCTGGCCCGTGGTGCAGCAGCAGCGCTCCTAGAGCTGACTAACGGGTCTGCCCAGCACCGGGCTCCCGGCGTTCAAAGTACACCCGCGGTTTGATTTGCACGGTTTGCAGAAGCGAGAGTGGCTTTGTTCGTGTGTACGAAACTCGAATGCTTGGCACACTGAGAGGAAGTGTGCCAAACGTCTGAAAATGTGCACAACAGGCAGAACTCTGCCGCCGTCCCTGACCTTCATAACGGTAACTCTGACGCTGTACTCCTTTCCGTCATTTCTGTGAGAGGTGGGCTTCACAGCACCAGCCCTTCACCACATGCGTTACTAGGAGCGTATGTGAAACAGACTGCAATTACACAGTGCTAGAAGTTAAGTGGTTTATAATACGCCTTTGATTTATGGGCAGTTGGGTGACTTCAGATTGATGACTGCCTTTCATTCAGGCTCAGAAATTGAGCCATTAAATGCGTCTTTGTCTAATGACACTGGAAAACATCAGCATCTGCAGACTAAACCAAATATACACATGGAAGGTAGGGAGTCCATGCCTGAGACTGCATTTTTCTGTGAATCAGAGCTAGAACAGTCAAGAAACAGCCTCAGGGTGGGGTTTCATGATCAGCATAAACTGACCTAAGTGTGTGCCCTTGCTGAGAGATGGTGGCAGGTGTGGACATTAGCAATCCTGTGGGTGTACAGTCAGACAGCTGAGGGTATTGATCCAGCTGCAAATTAATCCTGCAACAAATGATTAGTTTCCATCTGAGTCAACTCCATAATCCAGCCAAGCCCATAGTTAGTTACACAAGTGCTAATGGGGCAGGACCACTGCTTGCCACGGTAGCATCCTGGATTTAGACGGGACTAAGCCAATCAGGAAACTACACCTTGAGAAATGCTGCTCATGTAGCCTCAAGATAAGCAAAGAGAAAGCTTTCTGAGTTCTGCACTGCTTCTAACTGTGCTTTGGAATTCAGAAACAGAAACTGTCTCTTAGAAATTGCTCTTAGTATGGCTGCAGAAAGAGGCCTTTGAATATACATTTTGTAAATAATTTAAAAAGCTGTGCTTTAAACAATTTTCCTGTACACAGTCTGTTTCTGTCTTGATACAGACACATGCAACATCATCCAAAGTACTGACTTACTACTTGGGTCAAGAGAAGTAAAAATATTTTACAAGATACTGAGAAAGAATATGTGATCTCTTTAAACACCAGCCTTCTTGTGCTGAAGGAGTAGAGACAAAGTCACTCAGGAAACTGAATTCCGGGGATTCACCTGCATATGTTAGCATCCTGTTCTGGGCTCAGTACCATACTACCACTCCACCTAGCCAACACCTGTTTTTCTGGAAAAACTAAAATCAGTGACAAAATGAGCTTTTTTTTTTTTTTTTATGTTTACTATTTATTGTTAGGACCAGAGAATCCAAGTCAAAGAGCTGAGAAAAGACTTCAAAGTAATAAAGACACAATTCCCTCTTCCAGGGGACAGCTAAGTAGTCCAGCTGACTGCCATGAATCTGGCAGGATGACCATCTCAGGTGCATCTAAAAAAATAAGGTTATATGGCTTTCCAGTGTGGCTCTGGGAGCAGTTCAGTCATGTTTTGGATGGCACAGAGGCTCATGAGGGACATATTCCAAAACAACAGCACTACTGTGGCTCTAAAGGTGCACTGTACCAAATGATAGCAAAACTGCTAAGCAGCGATACTATCCATGATAATATTCTTTTGTCCTGCCCTGCTCAACTTACCCCAGCTCCATGTCTTGCCCTACTTTTGTCCCCATGCTCCTCCCTGCTGGCAGAGCAATGCTTGCTGCACGCTGTTTCTGCTTCAGCAGCTGAGAGACAGATCACACATGCGGTGGGGACATCCTAGCTAGTAGGTGGGAGAAGAGCACTACCTCTTCTCAGTGCTCTTCTGTCAAGCATCAGTTTAATAAGCCTCCTCCAAGGCTGCAGGATCACGTTCAGTTTCCTTTGGCAGCTGAGCTCACCCCACCTAAAGAGTTTCCATCTTGGCTGTTTGCACGCTCTCCTCTCTATCTACATAACAATAATAAACTAGGTCACTGAACTAAATATAACCCAGCAAGAATGAAATTGCAGGTTGGAAGTGAGGCACTCTGACAGCCCTTTGGTACCATCACATTCCTCCCCTCCTTCTCTACACACCTGGCTGTCCACTTTACACCAGCTCTGGTCATCAGCAGGCCCTGACTCCAGTCAACCTGTCTCACCAGCAGAAAAATTACATGGGATGAAGGAAGGGAAAACTGGTTTTGAGAGGTGAATTGCATTGACTGTGATGATAAGCTGTACTGAGCCGAGAGGAGGATGGAGGAGTTTGAAGCCACAAGAAACGAAAGTCTTGGGGCTCTCAAATGACATCTTGAGAAATTATTCCCTTTTTACCAGCAACAGCTCGCTTTTGCTTCGGGACACACTCTGACTCCCTCAGCTACTCATTTTTTGTCTCATTTTTCCTCTCTTTTTCCCTCATTTTAAATTTTCGGCTACTGTTTTTTATTTTGTCTCATTTTTAGCTGCTAAACTGTTGAGGCAAGGATCATTATTAATCTGAGTTTACAGAGCCCTAAGCAGAAAGAGGGACCGATCCTGCGCCAATTAGGGGCGAACTGCTGCACGGTTGTAACCCATAGGTCTGATTTTTTAAACACATTCCCCTGCAAAGACTCAGACTGTCAGTAGATGGTGCTATACACATATTTTTAGGAATGTTTTTCGGCCAAGCTTTACCCAACCAGTAACATTTCCTTTGTGTTTGAATGTGCTATCCCTGGAAACCTCCAAGCCACACAATTTAGGAAATATTTGGCTTTTATCAAGGAATCACTGCAGAGATCTAAAGGCTTTCCACTCCATGGCATCATGTCATATAGTACTACCTGTACTGTATGAGTAATCATGGAGTGATAAATGAATGCAAGCGCTTGATGTATGCAAGTGCTGTAGTTCCGATGTTTCATTAGCTGATATATATTTTTTTAAAAGCATGAGGAACTATTCTTCATACATTTTTCTCTTTTGAGAAGTCTCTTGACTTCCATCTCTAAACCTAATTACTCTTGACTTCCTTCAAACAACGTCATGTATTGGTCATGTGGAGCTCAAATACAACAGCTTGAAGACAAACTGTGGTCATCAGGACCAGCTTTCCTGTATCTCAATGCCAGATTGATTCCTCCTTTCATTTCATCTTTGAGATGAAAATATTTTATTCCCTTACATACTTCATTTAAATTTTCTGTACTGCTGCTAACTGAAACTGTATTAAAGAACCATATCATTAAAGTTATATTGCAAGGCTTTTTTTGTGGCAGAGCAGATAATTACATTTTTAAAAGATGAATCAATATTTACCTTTTATTTCTGTGGAAAACTAGAGCTTTTAAGTGTAATGTTTTCAGAAGCTGAAAAGCTCAGTTAGTAATAGAGGCTTTTTACCTGTTATGGAGATAGATCACTTTACAGCAAAAAATTACTATCAAACTGATCATATTCCTTTAGGAACACAAAGAAGATGCGAGCTGTAGGATTAAAAGAACAGAGAGGGAAAAAATGTATAATATTCCAGAGAAGAAAGCAAAAGATAGCTTAGTACAGTACGTGCCTAGTAACTTCTAGCCACTCTGAAGAACAATCATTTCCATCAGAAAAAAAAATCTGTTTCTCACTGTGGAATAGACTTACGTGAATTCCAAAGCATAATGGGGCCATATGCAAATAATAAGGATGTGTGGGTTTCTATTCAGACTGCAGGGACCCTGAAAAGCCTCACTCTGCAGTTTTAAAAATCCTGGCCTCCTTGTGCTGGATGCTGACTATACATATGCATATACATTGTAATGCAATTCAGCACACCTCTTCCCTGGGAAAGAATCAGATTTTTTTCTTTTTGCCTTTTAAAAATTCATTTACATGGCATTGTAGACACATTCTGTCTTTGTCTGACATGAATGACTTAATGCCCATATACAGCTACACCGATGCAGAAAGCTGAACTATCTAAAGCCTCATTTTTCAGCAATGCCATGAAGTAATGCCAAGAAGCTGTAAGGGAAATAATATATTATCCAGTAAGCAGAGGTAAAAATCACTTGTTCTGAGCACTGAACCTTTTGAAGGTTTTTTTTCTTCTTTGGATTGCATGCTGTTATTAACCTAATCGTCATATTTCTGTAACAGATTGTAGGCAATCATTGCTCTATACAAATACTTCATTGCAAATGAGTGCACAAGGAGACTGCATCTCCCATAACTCCTATAGGATTGTCTAGGAAAGAGCCTGTGAAGAAGCTCTCTTCTTCCCTGGCACACAGGGATGCATAGACTCATAGAATGGTTTGGGTTGGAAGCGACCTTAAAGACCATCTCGTCCCAACGCCGCTGCCATGGGCAGGGACACCTTCCACCAGACCAGGTTGCTCAAAGCCCCATCCAACCTGGCCTTGAACACTTCCAGGGATGGGACATCCACAGCTTCTCTGTTCCAGTGCCTCACCACCCTCACAGTGAATCATTTCCTCCTAATACCTAATCTAAATCTACTCTCCGTTTAAAGCCATTGCCCCTTGTCCTGTCGCTACAGGCCCTTGTAAATAAACTCACAGACTGATCAGTGTTTCAGCTGCCTACTCTGGATTTAAAGTTATTGAACTCCTCTCTTTTCCTAAATTCCAGTCCCTGCTCCTTTATAAACCAGCTGAAACATGGAGCACTTCAGAGAGTATTCTGAGAGAATCCTTTTCTATCACTCTTCCTGATTCTTAATATGTCTTTCTTTAAGAGAAAGCCAGAATTTCTGGCCTGACCTTCGCTCCAGACCAGGCATTTTACTTGCACCAAGTACTGGCACAAAATTCTTCAAATTATTCTAACAGAAATTATTATAACAGAAACAGAAAAACCTTTTTGTTGACATCACAGCTGAAACCAGGGAGATTCTTTTCCCGCATTGCTTCTCAGGTTTTTAATTTTAGTGCTGCCTGGTTAATCCCTGGGTTGTGGCGGGCAATAGGAATGCCTTGGGATATCGGCCTCACAGTAGAGTCTTAACTCCATCAATCAGTAACTGCAGTGGTAGGAGCATTATGGGAGACTTCTCCAAAGCAGTTTTATTACTCTTTTCATGTCAGATGTTGATGAGTCTGAGGTAAAAATACCAGAAGGCCATTTACAGTAGTGCTTTCATCAGGGCTAGCACTGATGATTCTTGTCAGGACTAGGGAATAGTAAAATAGATTCAGGGAAAAAACCTCAGTATAAATAAGGCCTTGTTGATGAAAGTGTGACCAAGAAAGATAAAAAGCAGATTTGCTAACACTGACCTCATACACGTCATTCCTCAAAGGCCAGCTCTGCCCCAGCAGGGCAGCACCAGGCAGGACAGACAAAGCAGCACTTGTCATGTCTTGCCACTGGTACAATAACGGGTATCAGGAAGGACTGCATAATGCTGCTTATTTTGCCAGAACAGACTGAATGACACTTTCTGCCTAATCCAGTAGATACCTATTGTTGGGGACTATTAGTCATTATTCATTGTCTTTTGCTCCCTGTTATCTTATTTCCTTTTCTCCTAATACTTTTTTTGTTGGCTTCTCAATTATTTTCCCCTCTTTTTTAATATTCAGCATTTTTCCTTCCTAATCTCTCATTCCCCTTCCAACCTGTCTCTTCCTTTCTCTTTGTTAGATGGCCCTGTTGCACATATCCATGCCCCAATTTCCTTTGGTCTTGTCTGAGGGCAACTGTCTGTTCTCTCCAGCTTGTCTCAAAATGACACCTCTCCCCTCAATCCCAAGCCTTCAGGTCCTCTTCTGTGATCAGTCCCAACTCATTCATTTTTGTCTCTTCTTACCCTCAGTCTTACATTCAGTCTTCTGTTCTCCTAATGTGCTCCTCACTGGCTCCTTGCTCACTTTAATTCCATTGTTGCCCTCTTTCATGTCTCGCAGGTAGCCACACTCTTCTGAGCCCTCCCCTGAAAACCTTGGATGTCTCCTAGCACATCCTATGAATGCCAGTAGTATCAGGGCATCATTCGCAGCATGAGAGAATGTGATGACCACTAACCTGGTCTGCTTGAGGCAACATTCACAAGCTTGCCAAACAATAACCGGGTGTCCTTTGTCTTCCTATACATTTCAGGTGAGCCTTACCTGCCCAGCATTCTAAAGACTTTCTGACCAAAGGGGTCTCATTCAAAAGGATCAAAGATAAGCCAAGGGAAAAAAAAAAAAAAAAAAAAAAGGGGAAAAAAAAAAAAACCACAACAAAAAACCCTATGTTATTTCTGATATATGTTTACCAGAGAAAAAAGCTGAGTTTGATAGATGCCATCAACCAGCATTAAAATAACAATCAGCTGCGGCATTATTTAATGGCTGGGGGCAGCTCTTCGAACATGATGATGTCTGACTCAAAACCAAAGCTACTTCCATCTCCAGGTGAATCTGTTGTGACATTCATATTACAGCACAGCTGCAGGGGAGCAGCCACCCTAAGACACATCCTGTGTTTCACGCACAGTCTCAAATACCTGCTTGCCCAGTGGTCCAGCCAAAAAAAAGAATAAAAATTTCTATGCTGCATCCAAATGTGTTCCTTTCTATACAGTATCTTCAGAGCCAGAGGCCTTAGGACTGACTTGAGGGGTAGTCAGGAAAAAAAAAAATCAGGCCACATCGACATTGGCTGAGCAAGCATATCACGTTGTTGGTTCTATTTTCCTGACTTAAGAGCTATGGAGATGCAGATGCTTGTTAATTTTAAATTGTGTTGGATAGCCAGTTGCAGTAAGAGGCATGGGTTAAGATGCAGCCACGCAGAGCACTCACTGTTAGGCTTCACTGCAGTTTTACTTCCAGCTGTCTGCTTCTGAGTTAACATCTCCCCAGACAGCTTGACTTGACTGATGGTGCTCACTGCAAAACAGCCAAGATGTGCAGGGCAATCGTAATAGTTGCACTGACTGACCGACTGACTCCCACAGGGTGACCGCCAGCACTTGAGCTGCAGCCCATGCTTCCAGACAGGCCAGTTCTGTCTGGTTCATCACACCATCCCTCTGGATCTGGAGATGCTGAACGTGAAACAACCACAGAGGGCCATTTGCACTAAACCCATTGAAGGCCACGCTGCTGCTGGAGAAGTCACTCCTGCCCCTGTGCCCCTACTCCCTCTGCTGTCCCAGGGCTCCCTCAGTGCAGCCTCCAGACAGGGAGCTGACCCCATTTACCTGCTTTTCTTGCAGGACCAGTTTCTAGCCAGCTCACTTGAGCCAGCAGGATAGGAACATAGGGAGAGTATGAAGGGTAGCACCCCGCTACCTTTTCAGCAGCAGTGCAGTTTTAGATTGGCTTAAACCAATCAGGAAACCTCTTGTGGCATTACTAATGGATTATTTCAACCTGCACTTCAGCAAAGATGAGCCCACAGGTACATTACAATAAAGCGTCCTGCTGTGAAAACCCGGAGGGCACACCGGGAAAAATTTACATGGCTCCTGCTGTGGTGTTTTAGAGCAGTGTGGTGGTTTTCACTGATGGACAGGACATGCGTTCGGGCAAACTCACTGAGCCTGTCTTAGTGCAAATTCAGCTGGGATAGCTTGCATCACAACAGAGATCTGCACAAAGCATGTGTGCGGACAGATAACAAAAGCAGTTCTCTGTCAGCCTCTAGCCAGCACAACTTTATGATGTTGACCAGGCCAGGCTATCATCTGGAACGAAGGCTAATGGAATAGCATTTGGATCTCCATTAGCACTTTATTGAGTTGCAATAGTCCCACAGTCAAGGCAAAGATAATATGATACTATGAGAGGTTATATCTTTGTAGGCAGAAATCAGAACTGTAATTCTGTATTTGAGAGCAAACAAGCCTTGTGTTGCAATGTGGGGAACTGAAGCATCTGGTACTTGAGACACTGACCTGTACTGCATGATGTCAGAAAGGGCGGTAACTCTGATGTTCATGAGAAGGTCCAGGATCAGCTCTTCAGAGAAGACCTGAGCACTGTTAAAGGATCAGATCTTCAGAGAAGAACCGAGCAGTGTTAGGGATGCTTTTCGTTCCAGCTGGTCAACATATGGTGGAGGGAAGAAAGGAAAGCACTGGTGCTATGACTTTGTTTTTTTCTTTTTCCATGCTCCTGCCTTTTGACTTAAGGATTTTTGCATCTGAGTGGGTGGATCTGATGGTGAACAGGTGAACCACCCTCAATAAGAATTTTACACGTGGCCAGAAGGAATGCTGGGCCACAGGGACGGCTCTGCGAACAGGAACTGAGCAATGGGAACCAGCCTAGGAAATACTTCCAGTCCTCCTGCTGGGATCAAGCTCTCTCCTTCCCAAAGTACAAGAACAAATCTGGAACATTAGTTTGGGTTTGGGAAGGTCAGCTGTGTTATCGTAACTGCTGTGTTCAGATCTGTCCACAATTATCATAGCAGCTGTGAAATGTAGGGCCAAATCCTGCTGATACATGGAATAACGTGGGCACCAAAAATTCTTCTATCATCAGGGCAGTGTTTAACTCCATGCAAAAGGCAGGGGCTTCAGTGTCCTGTTCGTTGCTGCTGAGTTTCCAGCCCTCCCTGTTAGCTCTCTGCCCCTGTGGTAGGCACTGTACAAGTTCACAAAGCAATACATACTGGGAGTGGAGCAGGGAGCTGTGCTGCAGGACTGGTGAGGCATCCTCATCCAGGCTAGGGAAAAAAAGGGAATAAATTCAGACCCTCCTCTAGGGTGGGTTCCTTGCACTTTGTGCGCTAGGGCTGTTAAAGACAGCTTTGGCCCTGAAAGTATAAGGACCTGCAGAATGGAGCTACAAAAGAAACACCGACCCTTAATAATCTTTATTTTTGAGAATTATTTCAGAGAGATTACCCACATGAGCAGGACAGTCAGGAATGCACCTCCTTCCACTCAGCTCTTCTGCTAGTGCAAATCAATGTTTTTCCATTAAAGTCAGTGGAGCTTTGCTGATTACATGAAGTCAAGATCATTATGTACAATTTATTGCCTCTAGTCATTTGATAATACTCTGCAATGGGAAATCTTTTACCTCTGCTTCTTTTATAAAACACAAAGGACCGATAGAGTTTCAGATCATTATATTTTGCTCTAGTCCCACGTTCTCAAAAAAAAATTCCTTTTGTTATTTCTCACTTGAGGGGGCAGCTATGACTAAGTGGCTGAACAAAACCTTCAGATTTACCAAACCTGCAATGCTGCTCATTTCCCACCATTTAAGGCAATGCTATTCTTGGAATTTGCACTTTGAAATCTCCTTAGCCAGAGAATCAGTGCTTTAGGACAAAGGTAGGGACCAGTGTAAAGCCCAATTGCAAATGGACCAGATACAAGTTTTAGGTTGAATTTTGCATTTCACATCTCATAGAAAAAGTTTCTTTGCTGTATTTCTTATTTTACATCTCCATATAATCACCCAACAGTAGCACTGAAGACCGAGGAGTTCCAGTAATATGTCCTGGCAATGGATTTCCCCTCCAGTCTGGGCGACCTTTCTTAGCCCTGGACTCCATGTAATCCTGTCTCCCAGTCATATAGTCACAAAATCAGCTCTGAGCCACCAACAGCTAAGACTTTTGCTTAATCATGACTACTTTATCTTAGAATGTATGTTAATTTTTGCTCCATAAAACACCCCAGTGTGCTGTAGCAGCACAATACTGTATCAAATCCTGCAATCACAACAGAACTGAGTTACACCAAATCTGTACCTGAGGGACAAGCTTATGGGAAAGGACAGCAAAAAGTGTCATACTAGTGATTCATTAAGTGATGCTTTTCCCTCTGCAATGATTCTGAACCAATGCCCTAAGGTACCTGAGACTCTGACTTTGACATGAATCATAAAATGTTTTGTCTGCTTGAGATGTGATTGTGTGTGACATGCATAATCTTGGTGATGAGCTAAAGCGAATAACAAGAGCAAGTAAGGTTCAATCAGGTTCAGTAAGGCTCTTTATTAAATCTATACATTTTCAGCTCAAGTATAGCATTCTAGCAATTCTTCCAACCTGCTCCTCTTTGGGTCACCTGCAGTTGACATCTGGTTCTGAATCTAAAACACATCAACACTGAAATTTATTTTAAGGATGTGCAACATCACATCTTAGTCTGAAGTGCTGCTAGCTGTTGATTTGTATCGGGCAACAAGGCTACCATGTAGGGCTCCACAGTAAGGTGGCAGCATGCCCCATAGTTGAAAGTTGGCTGAATGATGCTTATAGAATTTGTGAATGCCACGCACAATAAAGTTTATAGCTGTTTCATGGTTTTCACATTTCCCCTCTTTTGTACATTTCTGAGACACTGTTTTATAATTATTAATAGAATATTGGAAAGTTACTTAATCTGTTCTAATTCTTAGCATTTTTATTTTGAATGAAGTACCAAATATTTGGGGCTTAATTTATTAACAATAAAAGTGAGATACCAACCTCTTAATATTAATTTTTAGATATATTCAGGAAAGGGAATAAGTGAACTAGGCAGCTGCCAAAGCATGTACGTCTGAGCTGAATAATGACAGGATTTTATGACACATTTGGAAAGGAAACTTAATAAAAGATAAAGAGGGATATGGCAGTGGGATAAAAATACCAAGTTATTATTGATAAATTATTCTAGACTTGTTGATATATTTATTTGATAAAATGATAGCCTGTTCTTTGCAGAGATAGACACCAGATCTAATCTTGCTGGACTCCTGAATGTATTTGGTATAACATTAATTAAGATGAAAATCAAGACTAACATATGAACTGTAAAGCATATAAGAAACTGACTGAAGAGGAGTCTTCTGTCAGGAGAAAGGGGACTTATTAACGGAGTTTCCTAGATTCACTCTGGAAACAATCTTATTTAATCTTCTCATTAATGACCTTGGCACAAAAAATAGGAAGTAAATGAGCTAATGGAATCTGCTGAGAACACAAAACTGGAAGGTACTACTGATACAGAAGAGGACTGGAGTATCATGCAGGAAGACCTTCATGACCTTGAGGACTGCAGTAGCAGAAATAGGATGGAATTTCATAGTGAATAATGCAAAGTGATGATCTTAGGGGCCAGAAGACATTTCTATAAGCATGAGGAAAGAGCAGAGGAGGAGAAAGAAGTAGATGTATCAGTCACATGATATATACCAGACTTTAATGGAAGAAGCCATAGGATCCTGCAATGCAGAGAAAGCAATGCATTATTATCTTCATAACATGTAGTGATAAGGCCTGGTCAAATATGTTCAGGAAAGATAGATTCAAACTGGACCACGTACCAAGAGGTGCTGCTAGGGCAATTAAGGGGATGAAGAAGGCTATCTTACTGGAAATATCTTGGTGTGAGCAAATAAAAGAAGAGAATATAACATCAGGGGATAAAAAAAGGGAAAGGGAAGGCTATGCGAAGCCTTACAATACAGGTACAAAATAAAATGCCCAAGAATATATTTAGGCTGCAATTAAAATAAGACTTCAAAACATCAAAGCAGGATTCTGGAGCATCATCTCCATAGTAGTAGAAAGAAAAAAAATAACTAATTTTAAGGTGCACTTGCTAAATTTGGGGGGAAAAAAAAAAGGAGGGGAGGGCTGTATGGCTTGATAGCTGGCAAGAGCAAGTAGGTGGAATGAAAACCCCATTGGGTGGCATTAGGTTCTCCATTCCCTGTCAGTTGGATTTGCATAGAATAATGACATGCAAACTTTCACATGCACAGCACAGAGTCCTGATCTGCACCACACCTGCTTACCGCAGGTTTGGCACTCTGTGGTCAGACTCGCAGATACTTCAGGTGCTGTGGAACATCGTGTGGCCAGAATACACGTAGGTTTTGTCTGGGTTCCTTTGGCTGTGGCAGCCCTCTGCTTCAGCAATGCACAAGACCAAAAAATTCCCATGTGGGAAGAAATGAAAAAAATAGCTTTGACCTATTCAGTGAGTCCACTCTGCAAGCCCTGGTAACATGGGTAGTGCTGTTTTTTATTGATTTTTATAGAAGTAGCTTACACGGACACCTCTCTCACTTCCCAGACTGTGAGCGTGTGGAAATATTTCTTGGCATCTCATCACTGGAGCTTAGGCTGAGAAAAACACAGTCACCTCTGATCAAAGGCAGTGATCAAGAAATGATTTCTGGAGGAAGTAAATTAAACATACAGTGATGTTATGCCATAAAAATAAATAAATAATTCTTCTGACAACTGAATCTGATTATTCAAAAAAAACCCACCACGCTTATTAAACAGACAAATAACATGAGTAAGGCACGTGTTAGATTTGGAGATGTTCATGTTACATTCTCCAAGAGCTGAATCTACAATGTGAAAAGTGAGCTGGAAGTGATGATACATCACCACGACGGTACAGACATCACCATGCCTGATTTCTAGATGTCTGCCCCGTAATCACTAACTAGTGACTTCTTCGTAAAAAACATTTGTACAGTTCTGAAGCAGAAATCAGGCAAACAAGACCCTAACCAGTATCCTTCAAGATGTAAAGTTCTGCTGCATTCAGTGTGAGGGTGATTGTGTGTTAACGCACTTGAGAGGGTGGCGTTTGTACCTTGGCAGCATCAAAGGATGAGTCTTGGCCATCAGGCCAGGCTGACACACAGGAATACCAGTGAAACCCCCAACCTGCAGTCCAAACAGAGACTGGAGTCCACAGACCTGGTTATGGCACTAACACGTGAATTAGAATCATAACTAGTCGAGAGAGGTGAATTCAGGCTTCTTCCATAATGGGTGGATTTTCTAGTGGTTTTTCTTATGGTTTTGTACAAAAAAAAAGGGAGGAGACTCATCCATTTTCTGATTAATATGGCGATAAGACTGGGCTGTGCAATGTTTGTGCTGAATCCAGTGCTGTCAGTGTATGCTAGTCACATTTAAAGTACCCTTACTACACTGGGCCACGAGAGATACTCAGACAGGAGAGCCCAGCTTCTGCCTTACAAATGGGCCTTGATGTCAATGCTGTTTTCTGAACTTAAATTCACAAAAATAAGGTGCACTTCTGTGCACATACAGAACACAAGGAAACGGTACATGGGTGCTGATCCAAAAGGTCATAATAGATATAAATGGCTACATGATAAAACAACAGCCTTTATCATTGCATTTCATGCATTTAAAAAGCTAGACCTATTAGGTTAAATTAATAATTTAATTTTACAAAAATAACCTTTTGATTAAAATAATCATGGCTACATTTCTTGTATATATTGAGACCCATCACATTTCAGTCTGAACTATATTATCCTTGTCATCTAAAGCTGCAAATCTGTGATGCATGCTCTGAAATACACATAATGCTGATAGAACATTTGTGTTCATCTGCTGTACACCCAGAGCATTCCTCTGCTGCCCTTAACATCACACCATACTGTTCTAATGATTCCAGACACTAATGAACTTGTAATAAGCATTTCTAACTTCCACTGATTTTAATGGAGCTACCCCTAATTATGCCTGCATTATATCAATTCTGACAAACAAACAAACAAACAAACAAACAAAAAAACCCCACAGCTTCGTATATACTTAGCACATGCGTGCACTGGCTGAATTCCAAATTCACCATCAGGTGAGCCTATTAGTCTTGGGGTTTTTGCCTATTAGTCTTGTTTTCTAACTAGCCTGTAGTAAACTCATAATTTACTTTTCCACTCAAAACACCACTAGATACAATTCACCTGGAATGCTAACAGAAAGCTGAAGTTGAGCAAACAAAGTTTGTTTCACTAACTAAACGAACAAAGCAAAGCCCAAACTCTCTAGAAGTGCTGGCCCTTGGATATTCAAAGCTCTGTGACGTGCTGTACATGGAGCATGCTTGCCTACACCCTTAGGAATACTATGGCATGGCAGGACTCCCAGTCTCTGAAAAGCTTGTAGTCAGGACTTCAGAATCTGAGGAATTCAGTTAATTCATATCACGGATCTTCATGGGGGAAGGGTGACCAGAACACTGTTAAAAGGAGTGAAGAGAGCAAGTAAGAGCTGGAGGCAGGCATGCACATGTCTGATGTAGTTTAACTCCAAGTTTCACCTTAAGTTAAACATTAAAATGACTTTACATGTTTTGTGCGGCATTATCAGCAGCTGAGGTTTGACAGACCGAATTTCACTACTGCTGTACAAGAGTCAGACTGTTGAAGAATATGCAGTTTAAAGCATGTACATGACAAGAAGTCATCGTCAGGCTCTCCAGATTTTTGCCTGAGATTTGCTGGCAGAGACACATTTGACTATGTCAGAATCCTTCACTACTTACGAGAGACCCAAACATCTGATGCTTCTGATCTATGTTAAATATATTTTAAGTGTATATATCTGCTGTGTAATACATGGACAGAGAATGTCCAAATTTTCCTGGAAGAGCTGGACTTGCTGTACAAGATGTATGTAATACAATAGCCCAGCATCGCCTGGAAATGCACAAAGCAACATGCAGGAGCACAGTGGCTGTCATGAACGCAAGGTAAGTTTAGCTGCTCCACAGACACCCTGCATACCCTATACTGAACTACCAAGAGCAAGGCAATTCTCAGAAGCATCTGAAACATTTCAGGCATTGTGCCTTCCTAAACAAGCAAAAAAATAACATTTCTAAAATAAGTGAGTAGTGTAGATTCCTAAATTCACTGCCTGGTCAGGAAGGTACAGTCACCAGTAGAAAAGAGGGGGAGCATTCAGCCCAGCTTCTGCAAGAATCCCACGCAGCCCACACGTGTCATTAGATTGCCTTCACTATGTTGTCGAACAGCACCCTCAGATGGCCCTACTTTATATATCTCTTCATCAGACTTTTTTTCTTTTCTTTTTAAGGTCAGGAAACGGAAATAAATCCTCACTGCAATGCTGTCCGTTTCTAGTGCTTCTGACTGCAGAGAGAAGCCCAAGGAGACGAATAAGCATAATACAAGGTTTCAGAAAAGGAAGCAGATGAAGACTCTTAAAAGATATTATATTAATATAACTTCTGATTATACAAAAGGCTACTTCATGATTTATTGAACCTTTTTTATTTTTTGAACACATAAGGTTGTAATATGGCCTTTAATCCTTGTAGCAGTTTTCTGTATGTTTTATAATACTGAGATTTTTCTGGATTTGACTATGAAGCAGTGGATTTGACTATGAACCAATGAGCTTGGTACCAATAATGGTACCAATTGGAACCAATTGGAAAGTTAATTACGCATTATTGGAAACAATAATGCGTAATTAACTTTCAGGTTTCTATGTTGATACACAGTTTATTTCACACTATTTCTACAGCTTCAGTTTTCAGTATACCGTAAATTCAGGCATCCATAGCATCTCCTCACACTGTAAGTACTTCCACTTTTGTGGAAGTTAACAGCTGAAACCAGATGCTTTAACGATTGCAAAAAAGGACAGTTCAGGCTTCTGGCACTGAGGAAAGCATAAAATAACCTAATACAGCAATTCCCCATCTAAGTGGATTTCAGAGTTAAATCCCATGGACAGAATGGAACTGTTCAAACTTCCTGAGAGATGATTTCAAACTGTTTGCCACTTTGGTAAACTGTAGCCAAATTTACTCTTTGAACAATTTCTTCATAAGGTTACATATTTTTAACAAGAGAAACTGGTAAATGGATCAAAAGTGGTTTGTTTCTGTTTTTTTTTTCTTGTTTGTTCTATGTTTATGATAAAGACTAAAGCACACAGCTGATATCAGGTAAAAGGACTGGAGGAGAATAGGAGCTACCAGGGAGCGAAAAGGATGGTGACGAGAGGAGGTGAAACTGAGGTAACTGAGATAAATGGGATGATTAGAGGGAGCAGGCAAGTAATTTCTGCATGTAGGCCAGAGAAGGGGAAAATGCTTTGGAGGAGAAGGGATACAGAAAGCAAGTCAAAGGAAGGGGAAAGGCTCAATTTTGTCATTTTCCTCTTTAAGGAAACAAAGACACAGTAGGACACTTATACCTGTCCAAAGGGAACTAAACGTTACTGTCTAGGAAAATGACAAATTCTGATCTGAGAATATTTTTTTATTCCTTTTGCGTACAGCATGACTTCCAACTTCACTACCATTAAATGCATTTAACGTCAGCAATAATATGTCACCACAACACCGTTTCTATGCACTCTTTCACACTGTGCCCAAAAGATGGAAAAGCAAGCCTGATAATGTATTTTGGGGAATTGCTATAATGTTAAGTGAACTGGATCCTTCTATAACCTTCACTTTGATTTTCAGCCCCATAAAAGACCTTGAAGAACTACATTTCCACTAGTTATGAATCGTCTTTTGAAAAACATAACATATGTGAAAACATTGAAACATTCATCACAGATATAAATATTATATTCTGTATTTATCTGGAGAGGTCCAAGTTTATAACAATGGAAAATTATCTCAGACTAATATCATAAAGTAGCTCGAATATTCATCTCTGTCAAATGCTGGTGCAAGGTTGATGAGATAGTCTATGATTATTTCAGGATTAAGCACTACAATAATAATCTCATTCCCACTGAGTGCTTCTAAATACTCTCAGCAAACACATTCGTCCCTTTTCCTTAACTGTGATCCCATCCCTGTAGAAAGAAATAGATCCATAAAACTGGGTCAAGCAAATCTCTTTCCCACAGTAACTGTATATTTTATATACATAATACCTCCTTCCCTTGATAACAATTTAATCCAGTCTGTAATAGACTGAAACATGATGCACTGTGGGGAAAGCGAGAACACCAAAACCAAGCAACTAACAAAACAGAAAGAACAGATCTTCACGGGCAACTCACAGCATAAAAAACTTGTTAGAGGATAAAAATATAAGCTTTAAAAAGTTACTAATATTTTCCCCCAAAATATGCTCTTTGATAATTAAAAGTTTTTATCTCATAGCTCAAAAACATGTGCATGTTCATATGAATGCTGTAAACTGTGACTTACAAAAAAACTATGTTCTTGTTTGTTAACCACTGAATGTGATCCAAGCACTATTTTAAGAAGAAACTGAGAGGATCGGTATTTGCACACAATGTAAAATACTGATGCAAAGAGAAATAACTCTTCCCACAGTTACAGTGGAAAGATTGGTTATTAACACTATTTAAAAAAAAAAAAAAAAAAAAAAAAGGGAAAAGCAGGAAATTCCAGGTTCACATAAAGGGGAAAAATGGTTTTTTAAACCAATTTAAAAAAAAAAAAAAAAAAAAAAAAAAAGGTAAAAGCAGGAAATTCCAGGTTCCTTAAATGTGTAGACAAACAATATTTAAAGCAAAAACATGAATGTATATTATTCTATTTCCTGGATATTAATCAGTAAGCCTTTGGAAAAATCTTATCTTCACTATTTTTCAAAGAAAACAGCTGTTAAATTAAAGTAAGATTCTGAATTACTATTGGTGTTAAATATATTTTTATGTGTCATTATTACTTTGTGCACAGGTTAACTGCAGATAAATGCAGAGCCACATGCTTCTTGAATCTGGTGTGCACAAAGCTATTACTGGAAATATCTCCACTTGTATTTCACTATTAGAGCAACAGCAGCCGTAGTGTTCCTGAAGATGTCTTGAGCTATCACTCACTCTGACTTCTGGAGTAGAGCAGCAATATATGATTCTCAAAAGAGAAATTCTAGAGTAGGCTTAGCCTCATGATGGTACAGAGATGTTGCAGAGACAGAGCTAGAGTGCCAGGTAATCAGACTCTCACCACAGCTTTTTTTGGAGTCTACCGAGACACGTGCACAACTCACATTTGACAAGATTGTGTTTTGTACCTGCTACAACAGCCACAATAGCTGAAAACAATTATGATGCCCACATGTAATTCCAGTGCTGTATTTTGCCCTTGTGCTGCACAGCATTACAAGAAGCATTCTTTTCTCCTTTCTGGTAATCAAGAAAAAATAAAATTCATAGCTGAGATGGTTGACTGTATTACCATAAGAAAAAGCTCTAACGGCAGTCTGTCCATTCTATTCAGAATGAAAAAGGAGGTGAAATGCTTTAGACGTTGATACCACAGTAACCTCAACATATCTCAGGACAGGAAATTTATCCAGCTATGCAAGAAAGCAAAGCAAACTGCTCTGATGTGAATGCTCCAACACTTCTTCAACCCTATCATGAAGATCTATGGCAGGTGTTCAGTCAGGAGCTCACTGGAAGACCACTTGACTTTTAAGAAAGTTGTCATCCCCCTTGCAAAACTGAGGCCAAACTATAGAAATAAAATTGTTTTAAATTATTATTGATTATGACAGTGATGACTTTTAAATGTTGTTTAGGCTGTGTTGTGAGCGTTATATTGGCAATGCTGAACTCCAGGCAGTTAAAATTGTAATGGAGTTGAAGTGACTGAATTAAAATAATGACGAGACTAAAGCAACTACCAGAATTATTGAAAGGTTATATATCTAAATATATCAGCTTGTTCTGAAGAAACTTCCAACCATGGCACCTGTCGAAGAAAGTTTATAAAACTGGCTAGAATCAAAGCCAGGCGTTTTTGTTAGAACAGCTAAAAAAATTTTTTTAAAACATGGTTATCACTGTGACCCTGATAGCTGTTTCACTCAGCCTTACCAGTGAACAAGGCATTCAGCCAGCCTGTAAAGTCTTTATCTGAGAAAAATTAAGACATTCTTTTCTGTTTCCACAAATTTTCTGGGTTGGACTGTTGCACAAGAACCTGAACGGGCTGATGTTCTCATCAGAATAACCCAACAGTCAGAGATGGCACGCAGGGCTAAACACGTTCAGTGGCCACGTAGGCTAATGCCATGCATTTGTTTCCTATGGGTGTTCTACAAGATGCCTTTCTACTTTAGTCACGCAGAATAAATATTGTTTAGGAATTCTGGTTACTTGGAAGGAGAGTTCTGGGAACTGATTTTGAAGTGTGGATGCAGAGAAATGATGCAGCACTACAAAGGGAATTCACCAACGCAGAAGAATAAAAACCTTCAGGTGACAGATTCTGCATCAGTATAGTCAACAGAGAGCTAAAATTATGCTACTGCTTCTTAAAAGAATTTATGCAGGCAATGAATTCTGTGGACTGGGAAGTGTTTCATCTCTAAGTCATGCTTAAATAACAGGGCTAAGACTCTAAAATATGACCATAAATTATATTTGTCATTGCAGTCACCTAATTAAGAACTACAGCTGTTTATCCTTACTCCCAATGTAATAGCTTAATTATTGTATTTGGTGTAACAAAAAATACACATTTTTTAAAGGACTGTTCAAATGCAGCTTAGGTGCGTCGTCTATATAATATTGCTAACCAAGAACCCCATTATGGCATAGCTTCATGTTTTCAGGAATAAAGCAAATTTCACCGATACAGTGCTCTCTGTTCACATTTCATTGCTTAAAAGCATTGAGACAGTCGAGACTGTGGAATCAGTATGTACAAGCAGAGCAAAAGATAACATAAGCTCAGTCCTTACAGCTGCAAGCTCATGCTGAAATTAAAAGGGAACAAATCCTCTGCTGTAACCCTTTCCCCCCCAGATGTACTGGTCTCTATGAAAAACTGCTTCTTCTAAACCTTCCTCTGCTTCTCTTCACCTTGTTTGCTACATGCACATTCCATATTCTGTTGAAACAGCCAAAATGGAAGAAAAGCTTAGCTCTCACATTAGCCTAAATGGCAGGTCACAGATGAAAGCAGTGCTGCCTCTAAGAGGAAGCAGACACAAGTAAGGCGCTCTCAACTGGTTCTCAAAATCACATCTTTTTCAAGCCAATGTATACCCTGCAGCTGTGCTCACCAGAGAGTAACTGATGCTTTTAACTTTCTGCATAATAGAAAAGCTTTTCAGGAGTGTAATATTACAGCATTTAGTTTTTCTAAATCAAATCCCTACCATCACAAACAAGAGAGGGGAAAAATAGATACTAAAAGGTACAAGTGGAGATTGTCCGTAAAGCTTTACAGAAGATGGCGGGCAGATGGTAGGGATTTGCAGTGACACAGCTGTTTTTAAAAATAAAGAGGTGGAAGAGGAGAGGCACAATTACAGCTACACACACATTCCTAAGCCTGTTCACACAAGAAGAAAAATTAAGCTAGCAGCATGAAATTGAAGTTTGGTGGGGTTTGGTTTTGTTTTGGTTTTTTTTATAATGTGGATTGACATTTAGAAACTTTGTAAAATAATCAGCCGCACTTTCAAGTTTCTTTTCCAATCATTAGTTTTCTAAGTATCTACAAAGTAAAGGTGACAACAAAAATATTAACCTACAATGAGGTATTAAAAAGACAATGTCAAAATTACTTTCAGTGCCTCCAAATAGTGCACATTTTTGCTGTAAGCCTTACAATATAAAAAGATAATTCAAATCATCAAATAAACAATATAAATTATGATACGTGTTTGTATTTCCTATGAAAGGCTTTAATTTTTCACTTTAGTATTTTTTTTTCAGACGTTATTAGTAGATTGCATACATAAGCAATGCAAGGAATAGTAAGATATACAGGGGTTATTGTAGATTTAACGGTATGGGAGGTGAGGCAGGGAAATGCTCAAATTCAACAGGGTATCAAGCATGGGATATGAATATAGTAAGAATAGAACATTTTTAAACTAAGCAGTAATTTGTATAAAAATACTTAATTTCATACTTTCACTGATTTTTAATGCATATTCTCATACATGTCCCCTACAACCACAAAGAAAGCTTATGCTAGGCAAACACTAAAAAGATTGTTAATCGACAGTGTAAAAGCCTGTCTTCTCCAGAGAATCCAATGAAGCTGCTTCTTGACAGCTTTGTTTACAAATTTAACTCTCTTCCAGTTAAGCTACTTCTAGATCCAAGAAATTTTACATTAAGAGGAGAGATACCACTGATGCCAAAAGAATAATCTGATCATTCCTCGTGGAGTCACCTTTTTCACACTGCATCAGCTCACTTTCTTCCGAGTATTAAAAATGACTCATCAGTGTAAACATACTTTTTGCTACCTTTTTAAAAAAAAAAAAAATTAAATCTAATTTTCTGAACATATGAGCTGGGACTCAACACAAGAAAAAGGTTATCCAGCACCAACCCACTAAAAACTTCATACATACCTCCAGAGCGACTGGTGCTGACTTTTG
Organism: Cariama cristata; assembly: GCF_000690535.1. Lineage (NCBI taxonomy): Eukaryota > Metazoa > Chordata > Aves > Cariamiformes > Cariamidae > Cariama > Cariama cristata. The sequence goes on along the minus strand of NW_009595281.1, from coordinate 5,169 downwards.
CTACGGCTGGGTATTGAACTGAATGGGCTGCGGGTGAAACCCATTACAAAAATGCCCGTATCCCACGCATTTACTCCACGATCTCTCCTTTCAGAGTGTCTGGGCTGTTCCCAGTCCAAAGACAACAGCAAAGTGATTAGTGTAGGTGCTGCCTAGCACACAAACAAACTCAACATCTGACAACATTTAAATTAATTTTATTTATACCAGGTTTTCAAAATCAGAAATATTTCAAAGAAATTCAATACTTATAGACAGGTGCTACATTGATGATCTTTGATCCACCATTAGTGCCATGTTTTCACTCTACAATCATTAACTCGCCACCACAAACTAAGGGGAACTTACAGAAGTTTATAAAAAATAGGCAGACATGAAAATTTGGGTTATACTGGAATTGGCATAAAAGAGTAAAGCTTATTATCAAATTGTGGCAATTGCTGTATTCTGTCACTCGTTCTGAGGGAATGGTACAGTGGAGAAAGACTCTTCCACTCAGAGAAACACTTTGGGTTTTAACTGAACATGCTCAAAATCCATTTTATGATCTGACTAGGAGCGATTCTTACACTCAACTCCGGATAAATTTAAGCTTTGCATTTGTAAAATCACAAGCATAAACTTCACCTACTCACTCTAGTCTTGGACCGATTTCCCTTTTCACAGAAATCAAACCTGTATGTCTATACCTCTTCCAGGATTTACTGCTGGTTTTGAAATTTTTTTTTAGAAGAAAAATGCCATTTCTGCACAAGCTACTCTCATGAAAATTTTATTTAACATTTCTTTACCAATAAAATAACTGAAGCCAAGATACCCAAAAGTCACATCTACACAAGATACACAGAACACACTCAACTTGAGAGGATTCTCCTCCACTTCTCGATCACAATGAGGCCCTCACCATTTTGCATAATGACAGAAAACAACAGCTGACAAACCATTTTGGAACAGATGCCAGCTGTCTCTCATTTGTTTTATAATTCAAACAGTAACAGTTCTGTAGCACTTTATTGGTTTGGTTTGTTGTTTTTTTTTTTTTTAAAAGCAAGCCATCTGAATTGGACCTCACATCAGTCAGTCAGTCTGTCATTTCAAGAACAAACTGAAGGCAGGCTGATCCTTTTGGATCCAAAACTTGTTTTGGTAGGAATCTTACATAAATACAGTTTGTGCTTCAATTTTATATCTACTTGGACTGAGTGAATATACACCTAAGCTAGTTTTTTTTTTTTAAAAAAAAAAAAGTAACCTTTAATATTCAACCTAGAAGCCACAGACATCTTTCCAGACTGTTTGCAGCAGAGACAAACAATAAATTTAAACACAGTACTGCTTAAAAAAGTTTACTGTCTAAAATGAAATTGAAATGGTTTATTAAAATTTAACATTTTCAGTTTTGGCTTTTTCTAAAGAAACCATTTATACCTTGTGAAAAATCAGTTAAAAGATCATTTCATTATACTGTACTGAACTCAAGTCAAACATAAAGCACAAAGTAGATCTTTACATTGAACTGGGCTTTGCACACAACATGAATAATCAGAAATAGGCTATTTTGAGGAATAAAAGATTATGGTTTTTTTAAATCTAGACAACATGCATACCATCAGTTACTTCTCAACCTTAAAAGGTACCTGAAAGGAGAGTTTTGCAGAACAAAACCAAGACTCATTAATATGCTTAGTAAGTCAGTGGTCATCATGCCTTTTTAGTTAAATTCTAGTAAAGTTTAGTCTACATAGAACAGCTAACACAATGAGGTGTGCAAGTCATAGGGATAGCCAGAAGCCTGAAACAAAGTCTTAAAGTTCTACAGGACAAGAGAACCTAAACACAGTGCCACTAGGTTACTTAAACTATTTTTTAAAAAAAAGAAAAAAGATATTATCTGCTTCCTTGTCAAAAAAGGGCTATGGACTGAACATAAAGGGCCCATATTTAAAAGCTCTACAGTTCTACTCTACCAACTTTTTAAAACAAGGTGATGATAAAGAGCATTCCTTCTAGCAGCATGTACAGTTCAGCTGCCAGTGGCTGCCTAACAGCGCTCCTTTATGCATACCAGGAGAATCATGTCCAGTTTTGCCATTTGTGGATAACGATGACAAGATACAAAAGCATGTGTTTGCCATAAATAGCTCTGGCTAAGGGAGGATTGCTCACACAGAGCAGATCAAATTCTCTATAAGGAGAGCATTATTTGGCTCCCAGCCAAAACATGTCCCTGATGCAAGCCTCAGTAGTGGCAAACACTTTCCAGTTCTATTTACATAGAAGCTAACAAGTACAACGGTTCATTTAGGCTATTTCTTGTACCAAGTCCATCTTAACTGCAACACTCAAGGAACAAAAAATATTTACCAGCTTCATATTCTGCATATACCTGCCATCACACATCATCTTACCAGAAAAGACGGCGAGCTGTAAGATTTTGTGCAAGGTTTTACTCTGACATGTAGAACTTTAAGAACATTCAGGTACGAAACACAGTGCGTGGTTAATTACTTCGTATTTTTACATTTCTGACACAAGTGTTTCATGGAACTAATGGTCTCTAGTAGTGGTAGCTTCTTTACTTTAACAGTAAACTAGGAGCAGGTCCTTTATCAAATGATCAGAAGAGCCACAAAGTACTGTAAAGCAGTGCCTAAATCCTGATTAGGAATGAAAAACTTGCATTATTTAAGATGAGATTAAAGATTGTTTATCTTTACAATACTTTCCACAGAAGTTAAGTTATTTGAAATATGCTTAAATTAAACATACTTAAAAACTGTATTTTCCAATGAAAACAAGGCAACATTCTGTAATAAGCCACAAGTTTTATTGCAACGTGGCCAGTTTTTGATCTCAAAAAACAATGTTCCATTTAAGGCTCTTTTTAATACAGAAATTGCCACCATGACTGATGTTTTACAAAACTTTAGTGTTTCAAGACTCACATGGTAAACAGATAACTTCTACTCCTGTTCAGTAGTGTACATTCAATGGAAAACAAAAGGCATCGTAACAGCTACTTCATTTATAAAGATATGCATGTAACAGGAATGAGATTGAGGTACTACAATAATTTGATGACACAGTTACAGCAACT
>NW_009595281.1:0-2041 GCF_000690535.1 Cariama cristata | reverse complement strand
TGTGTGGTGTGGGGGGGGGGGGGGGCGGGTCAAACAGATTACAAAAAAGTGCTTTAAATGCATAGTGTTGTGTGCTGCCATGTCACAAAAATAGGCTTGTCAAGGCAGGTGAGGTGTATGAATGCACAAGAGCCTCATGGAACTGCAATCAAGTGCAACTGTAAGTAATACTGTATAGAGTCTACCATCCGACCAGTGGACAATACTTTCAAGGCATTCAATTAGCTTACCCTTTGCTGTCTGCTAGACTATTCACATTAACTATCACATTCATTGTACATGTTGCAAGGAATGCCTGCAACGTCAGTTTTGGCTAAGAGTATGACGTGAAAGCATTCCTTGGATCCTACATAAACCTACCAGGATTAAACAGTCTAATGGCAATCACTGGTAGACTGCTTAACAATGACATCTCCTTCAGGGACATTAGGGAAGGGACTTATTTTTTGAGGAGGGAAGGGGACAGGGAGACTAATACTATTCCAATTGAACGAGCTGCAGAAATGGAAGCTCCTTAGATCCAGATGGCACTTGTCTGTCTTTTTATAAGGGTTTTCCTTCAAGTGAAACTACCACATTGCCTCCCAGTTTCTCTCCAAGTGTTGAACGGTCCTTAATATCATCCAAACCATTTACTTGCCACTCGTGTTTAATACCTGAAAGACAGACGGACAACAATGTGCTTGTGAGAACTGCAACATGTAAACGGCATTATAATTCATGAGTAAAACATTTTTAGGTCCGTACCTGTAAATTTCTTTTTAATGGCATCTTTAGAACTTGCGTAGATCATCTTGCTTTTTAAAGGGGCACTTTCAGGAGCCCTTTGAAGGAAAGAAGAAAACCACAACAAAACAGTTATTCAGTCATCCAGTGTTAACTCCAGAATATTCAATTTTAACAGCAAGCTTTGCTTTTACACACCAGAATATAAATACCAGGTCTTCTTTCTTAGATTCCTTTGTCTCGTATGTGGCATCATACAAAGCGTACCGGCAATCATTCAAAGGTAGCAACTTCACAAAGGCTGTATAGGGGTCCTCCACAGTATCTCCAATGTCACCAACCAATATCTGCTTTGACTCCTCTACAATTATTTGTTTTTTGTCATCACTTAAGCAGAAGAGAACAGCTTTCTTTCTTTTCTTAATTTCTTCTGGGGTTGAAGATTTCCTTACTTTCATGTCATTAAAAACCTTTATGACTTCATCGTTCACTGTTACTCCAGAAGCCTGTAAAATGAGATCAAAGGAATAATTTAAACGAAAAAAATTAACACTTACTAGAAAAGATAATAGCCCACAGCGCTAGATAAAGAAGTCTGCCTGCCCCCACAAAAATAAAAATACTATACTCAACCTGAACACACTATGCATTTAGTAATCTTTGCATGATTGGAGCAGAAGATATAAAGGAGGTGTAAATTCTGTACTCTCTTGTTGCAGATCTCAGCATCTTCAGCTGTGATTCTGGACAGCAGTTTTATACAACTAGGCACGCAACTCAAGCAGTTTTCCATTACCTTATCATGCACTTGGCTTATCTGGGGGAGGGGGAGGGCAGGGGGTGTGGGAACTGGACCTAGGAGAGGAGTTTGCAGTTTTGCGTTGGGATGGGGGTGGGCTTTTTGTTCGGGTTTTTTTTTTTTTTTAGTGGAATAAACGGTACAGCAGCAGCTCACATCCAGCACTGTCATGACTCTCATTTTGTTGGGTGATGTAAGGCTCTACAAGCAGCAGAAATGTTTTCTGCATTGTGTCAGCTTCAACACCGCGCTTTAAAAACTCCTGATTTTTACTTCGTACTGCTGCATGAGTATCATTTCATTGCTCCTCCTTCATACAAAAATACCAGTTACAACGCGTACGGCTCCCCATAAGGCTTGCAAGCCGTTCAAAACCCGAGCCTAAAACAGCAAGAAAACAAAACACTGACAGGGAAAACGAGGAGCTCACGGCAAAAAGAAAATGGTTTAGCAAGCCCTATTGCAAGCGAGAGAGCTAAACCCATCTGCAGCGCCCTTGCCCTCGGTCCAACAATT
>NW_009595280.1:62974-66636 GCF_000690535.1 Cariama cristata | reverse complement strand
GTGCTTCAGCTACCGTTTTAAAAAACAAACAAAACAAACCACCAAAACCCGACGGCCACATCTCCAGAAACAGTTGCTGATTCATTTGATCCCAGCTCCTCAGTTTTTTTTTTTTGGGGGGGGCAGGAGTCTTAATCCGTGGTGTTCTCCGTGTAAATATAACGTTTTTCGAAAATGGGGTTGTGTCTTGGCAAAACGGATCTAGCGCTGTGAATATTTAATTCAGTCAATGAGATTTTCTTCCCTGTCTTTGGAATAAAAAAAAAACAACCCCAAAACCTAAGCGATGTCTCCTCCTTGCTCAGTAGAAGGCCTCTATCTCCAATACTGCATTTCATATCTTTCACTTTGGAGAGTTTTCTTAAAAAATGCTCGTTTGTCAGATGCTTTGTGTAATCCCGGTCAAATATTGAGCGATCTCTGACATAATGAGTAGGTGCAAAATATTTTCTGTCTCAGGGTGGGGTATTTGCTCCCTCAGCCACCTTTGGTCTCTGTATGGTAGGAGATGATGAAATACTAGTGTGTTGTTTTTTTTTTCCCCAAATGACTTATATCTTGGTGTTTCCTTACTTGTATGTAGATGAGCTTGGTGATAAGGCTGCTATTAAAATTATTTACCTATACATTGGCAGTTTCCTTCAGTCTGTTCCAACCCCAAAAATAAAAATAATAAATGAAAAGGAAGAGCTCCTCTTCATATTAGAGATTCAGAGAGCACAAGTTCAACTTGTTGGGCTTTTTTTTTTTGATAAGTCACCTGATCTATTTGGTGAGGTGCTATTTGGCCAGCCATTTTATGAGGATTTTGGAAGAGGGTCATGTGTAGAAGATGCTATTTATTTATTTTTTTTGCCTCGAGGTATTTGATATCAGGAATCTTAAGCATTAGCTCTGCATTTGCAAAATGCTTGGCTTCTTTTACTGTATTTCTAAGGTTTGATTTCTTGAAGCTTTTTGAATACCTCCATGGAAGGTTGTAGCACCTGGTGCAGATCTTAAATCTCAGCAGCTCTGAAGTTTACACGTGGATTTCTTGTCTATCTGTTCTAGCAGACATAACATCAGGTATCTGTTTCCTCTAGTCTTTGTCATTTTTTTTCCCCTCTCTGGTAATCATCTGTGTCTGTACTGGAAGGTTTTAAATAATTCCTGTTCATAGCAGCAAACCTGGGGAGGAGAGAAGGGGTTTTATGGGTATAGTGTACCAAAATACTCCTAACTAAATATACATAGCACTGCAACTGCTGTCTTGACTGTGGCTTGTGGCTGGGTTCAAGCTGGTTTGGGTCTAGCTGGTTAAGGCCCAAGCTGCGGTGTGGGTTTCAGACCTGCCTTTGTCTTGGATCCTGGGCGATGACTCCGTGACTGATCTGCGCTCAACTGGGTGTTAAACGCGGCGATGCCGATGGCAGCGTAGCCCTCGGTGTGTCCGCGCAGCCCACGGGTGCTGCAGCGTGGGCATGCTCCAACGCAGCGCTAGGATGAATCTCCTCTGTGATGGAGAAATGGCTTTTTCTGAATTCAGCTTGAGTCTCTTCAGATGCTGCTGTTGTGATGTCATTCTTTGTAATTTTTTTATTTTTTTTTTTTACTGTCCAAAGGTTGAATAGCTCCCATTACAAATGGCTCCTGGAAGAATAAATGCCCTAATAATGTTCTCCTGTATGATGGATATAATTACAGAAGCATCTCTGATGCTGCAAAGGGAGTTTGAGTGGGCTTTGCTTACACGTAGCTCCCTTTGTCGTTCTTTGTTTGGAAGGTTAAGGAAAACGTAGAAATAAAGTTTTTATAATAGCAGGCTTCATAAATGAGAAGATCTCTTTGTACAACTGTTGCACTGGATTGCTGCATTCGCTTCCTGTTAAGCTAAAAGGTTGCCTGCCCTGTTGGAAGGCCGTAATTAAAGATACCCTACTGCTGCTGGTAGGGAGGCTGAATGCTGTTTCATTTACATTCAGGGACTTCGCAATGACAAATTAAATGTTATAAAGGGCTATGATGTGTATTAGCTGCCTCAGCAACCAAAGCTGGCTAATATCAGACCTTCTGTGCTGACTGTATACAGTCTTTTCAATAAATGTGTATGTTACGGCTAAGAAATTCTTCACTGGAGTTGACTGCTGTGCAGGCTTTACAGCCCTTCCATGCGATTGTGCGAGCAAAGACGTTACCATTCCAGGTGAGATCTGGAAGCATCTCTAGATGTTTTGTTCTTATTTGAAAGTGGGAATGCATGGTGGATGCAGTGTCTGATTTTTTTTTTTTTTGCTGGTATCCTCAGCCATATTGTGGGAGTTCAATGCTGTATACCTAGGCGTTTGTGTGGACTGCAGTCATTCTTCCTAGTTACGCTGTTCGACGCTAGGTGCAGATTCTCTTCCCTATGCTAAGATGCCGATTTTCTTAAAATCCCCTTCTTCTCTTGCTCCCTGATCCCCCAAATCTTCTTGTCTCCTGTATCTGTTACTCATGTTATCTGCCTTTTTCTGCCTTTATTGCGCCAACTCCTCGAGCGCCTGGTGCCGTGGCGAGCAAGCTGACACACCGCTGCAGCGCTCTGTCCGTCGGTGATGGTGCGTGTTGGCTAAATGATATCGGGTCACTCACGACTCCTTTCAGGATTTACTGCAAGTCATTGCCTCTCACTAGCAATATGGTTGTTGTGTCCCCCCCACCCCTCCCCAGCCCAGCCTGGATACTTGCCGCACGTACTGGGGATTCATCACGAGCCTGCAACATAATCCACGTCCAGCTAGCAGAAGCTTCTCTCTCTTTCTCTCTCTCACATTTTTTTTTTTTTGAACTTGTAGTACAAGGATATAACATTGGGTGGATAGCAAGAAGGCAACTTCACCAACTCTTGCCTTAATTGAATTACTTTTCTCAATGATTGAAGATTATACGGAGTTTAGCAGTTTTAAATAATGCTAATCTTTACTGAAAAGGCAGAGAGAGTTCTGTGCTGAGGGATTAGATAGAGCTATTGGGGACGAGTGGAGTATGATTCTTACTGCCTTTGATCTTCTTTTATCAGGTGATTTTCATCAGCCCTAATGCCTCAAGTTTAAGAAATTCCGATTTCTGGGTCAGCGTACACATCACCTGTGTTGGAGTAGCTTGTGGTATATATGATATATATAGTCAAATATTAATAACATCTTCAGTTCTGTCTTGCTTAGGAACACCTCTACTTCTTAATACATTGATTTTTTTTTTTTTGATCGAGTGGGCAGAACTGAATGCTGGGGCACTGCAACAGAAATATTCTTTTGTCACATGGGTTCATGCTGCAGCTTCTATTGGCGAGCAAGTCTGAAGGGCATTAATATGTACAGAAAGCAAAATAAGTCCCTGTTGTCTCTTTCTGCTGGCATTTCTCCATTGCATAAGATCTTAAAGAAAATTAGAACCAGTTAACGGTATTTTTATTAGGAACCAAGATTTTTTAATATTGAAAACACTAAGTGCAAGGTAGTAACTTGTGAAATATAACTGTTTGGAAACCACTAATGAACTACACTGTTGCATAAGGATGTTGGGACAGGCACTGCTGAACAGTGTGATGTGTCTTACTAGATAAGTGGAGAACTGCAGGTGGTTCGTGTGTAATGTGAAGCTGGCGTAACAGTGGTCACAGTTCAGCCTGTCTGCAGAGA
>NW_009595280.1:30808-62943 GCF_000690535.1 Cariama cristata | reverse complement strand
ATTCCTGTGCAACTTAAAACGCCATTCTTCTTAATGAATTCTTGGCTTTACGAGCTCCAGAGAGCTATTAACTTGTCCCACTGGTGGTTTAAAATCTTATTCCCTTCTCTCAATTTCCTAATGTCTTGGCTTTCCTGTGGGCAGGTCTTCAGATATGTGGGCTTATATTTGGACTGTATGCATTTTCCACAAGTTGCTGAGCTTAATTTTCTTGGGTACGTCTGGAGTCTGAATATTGTCCCAGTTCTTTCTCTTCTCCATCTCTGGAATAGCCCTTCCTATAGCAATGGCTGGAAGAAGCACATCAGACTTGGAAAAGACTACTTAAATGTTTTATGGGGCCTGTTCTCATGGTGCCTTTTGATCCCTGTCTATTTGCAGAAGCCTCTGAAGGAGCTAGATATTTTCTTCAAAGGAAGAATAACTGTGCCTTTCTGCACTTTGGTATGTTTTTCTGTCTGTATCTGAGAAATAATTTGTGAACTTGGGAGGAAAGCATCTTCTTATCCCTTGATTTAAAATAATGGACTTTATATCTGCGGCTGTTTGGGGTGTGTGGTGGTACTTGGCACTTTCTTGGCCCATGATGCGGGTTCTACAAAGCTGATGTCTAAGGCTTTTGCTGAAGTTGTAAATGGGACTAACGGAAAAACAGAGGCGAGAAACCTCATCTGAGGCCACCTTTGCAGAAGATCCAGCATTTGGAAATTATCAGAGCCAACAGTTGTCAGCCATTCTTCTTGACTTCACTGGTGGTTAAAAATCTGTCTTCTGTAATCAGTTTGTGAGGAAGTAGCTACCTTCCTATTTACCTGATAATTTCATCCAGGTGTTTAATAGCATTTGTTGTCTTCATGCATGTACAAGTACCTGTTGTATACACTACTGATTTAAAAAAACCCAAACCACCAAACCAAAACAAGCAAACAAAAACTCTCAATGGTTTGAAACATGGGTCAGAAGAAAATGAATTTCACTGTCTCCACATGAACTCCATCAGATTTTTTTCAAGACAACCTCCAAAACTCACCTGTGAGCCCTGTAACCTGCAAGAACAGTTACCTTGTCAGACAGATGTTTCTGAAAGGGTATGGGAGCTCTGATGCATCTATTCTGGTACGGAGCAGGATAGACAAGACTAGAAGCAGTATTTTGAAAACTAACTAATATAATCAAAGTGATTATGATTTTGATGCTTTAGTATAAATTATGTATGGAAGTAATCTAAATGAAGAAAGTGTGGAAGTAGTCTAAATGAAAAATGTGTGTCTTGGCAAACAAACAGCAGTCAAAATATGGACTGGCAGTGAAACTAAAACTTTTTTCAGGTCCCTTTTCTTGATTTATTTACTGAGCTTACACAGAGTTGAAAAACCAAATGGGTTCTTTGTTTTCCCCTCAGCGTAAAACAAACTCTTCTGGCTGTAATGTATTGAAGGGTCCAGGGACAGTGAAGAATTGAATCAATTACTTTACATCAGGTATTTTCTTTTTATGTTCAAAACATGATGGGCTAAATATGTTTTGGAATATTTGAGAGATTTTAACTGAAAAAAATTGACTTTGTGTTTCAGTGGTATTTAACTCAAATGCAGTCTAGTGCAGCACAAAAGAGAAAAAAGGTAATCTGGGAAGCAAATATATGAAACTAAATCTGAAATTCTTTTCATCCATGTGAACCGTGTAATGGTTCAGTAAATTTATGTGTATGGGTATGTATGTATATTATACTTGGAAAATATCGAACTTAGTGCAAAGGCCATACTAAGTGGCTGAGATACTTTTGAGATGGAAATCACTTCTCATTGGTTGCCAACCAGTAAAAATACCAACTTAAGAAAATAGCCCACTCTAAATGCAAAGCAGTATGAAAATTGGGGATTTAAGTGGAAAGACTTCCTACTCCTGATGTCGCCTGCAACTCAATGCTGTTATAAAAGTGCTACTGAAACTCCCCTTGTTGGATATGTGGACCTGTCTCTTGCATGCTGAGTTCTTGAGCCCCTTGCTTCCTTCTGGCTGCCTCCTGTTGAGTCTGTCAAACAGAGTTCAGTCTTCAAATTAGGAAGGAAGTCCTTGTTCAGCTGTACGGCACAACAGTGGCATTTGTTTAATTTGACTTTTTAGAACAAGGGTGTAACTTGCCTTTTTCTTTTTTGTTCCCTGCTAGCATGTTCTTTCTGCTGGACCGCTGTAAACTGGGGTGAGTCGGTGCTGCCAGAATGCCAGAGGACGGTTTCCCAGTCTGCTGTATGATTTGAAAAGACTTCTTGACTTCTGGCATACTCAGTGTGATGCTAGCTGGTTTAGTTACAGTGTGCACGAGGGAAGCCAAGGAATACATTGTGTGATGTCCTGAAGTTTGACTGTTAAAGTGTTTTCATGAAGGCAAACACAAAATCCTTCAGACTCTCGATAGTGATGAGACCCAATTAAATAAAGTATGTGTTCCGAAGTTCCTTTCCTTCTCTTAGGGCATTTTTTTTGTCCACGTTGTAACTTCCTCCTCTAGTCCCATCGCAAAGACCAGAGCTGGAAATGCCACTCTGCTGCTCTGGAGTCTAACTGGTAACTCTGCAAGGAAATCCTGCTTGACCTTGGCTGCTTTCACGAGTGCAGGTGCCTGGCTAAGTACAGGTGCATGCTGATACCGCCCATGGTAGTTGCTTCCATTTTTTAACGCACAGAGTTGGGGCATGCTTTTCAGGGTTTCCATGACTTGACTAGCTGCCAGTATCCCCTGGAGATGCCACACAGCTATTCTGAGATTTGCAGGCTCGTAGTGTTCTCTCATCCAGATATGTTGTAGGTGTCATCAACATGCAGAATTAAGGCTTTGGTTTAAATCTAAAGCACACTTGTCCAGAACTGAAAGAGCTGGGAAGAAATATTGGAGCAGTGCTGACAAGGAGGTAGCTGTTTGTCTTCAGACATGGCCGGAGCCAGCTGTGTTAGTGGAAGGTGCAGGTAAATCTGCTAATGAGAAAATGTTCTTAACTTTCACTTGGTCTCTTTTATGTCTTGAGTTGTGACCAGTTAAACCTCTGGACTATTAACGTTTGCAACCTTATAAATGAATACCATTTATCCTGCTAAGTGTCATTTTTTTTAAATGATTTCCTTCTAGGAGAGCAATTGGCAATTGCTGCACCCCCCCCCCCCCAACATTTAACATTTCTGTAATTAATGCAGAGGCCAGTTTATTCCATTCGTCTAAATGCTTCCTGCTATGCTTCCTGTACTTGCCTCTGTCTAGGTTTGAGTTACAGCCAGTTCATTTTCTTAGTGTTCTTGATATGTGCAATACAAAAGGAAGGGAAATTAAATCTAGAATAGATGTGTAGCTAAAAGGAGAGGGGCCCTTGGAGGGTGCAGTCTCGCCGGCGAAGCTCCAAGCGGTGGCTCATGCAGGATTGACAAGATTCCTGTCAGTTTGATCTCTGCTGAGGGGTCTAAGTACCTGCTGCTGGAGTCGGGGAGAGTGAATTCCTGCTAACAGGTCGGGAATTCGGCCCTGCAGAGGCTCTGAAGCTGTCTGCCCAGAAATGGGCAGGCAGCGTTGTATTAATTTGAGTGCAGAAGTGTTTCTCTGCAGCTTGTACGGCTAGGCACTTCATTTGTTTTAATGAAGATGTTGCCTTCTCTGGGAGTAGAAAATATTCACTCATTACTGACTCTGTCCTCATCTGCCAGCACAGAAATGGCTGCGAGAAACCCTACTTGTCAGTGATGGGAGGATTTTTTTTTTATGGCCTGACAGAAGGAAGGCTTAGCAGAGGAATCTGAACTAGATAGGCGATTGAATCATCCAGTGGATGTCTGAGATGGTGGAGGAAATGAAGAGAACAAAATTTATTGTAAGTGCTGCAAGCGAAAGCATCGTGTGCACACAGAGATCAATAAATCTTGGTGAGAGCAGCGTGAGCTCAGAACCAGTGTAGAGGACATTCAGTTAGAAGTGTAGGTAAGCGGAGAACACTTTTTGGAAAAGCAACTGAATCTGCAGGTAATGTTTCCTGATGGATGCAATCAGTATTGTGAAAGTAGATGAACAGGGCTTAACTTTCATGTATAACAGAATTAATTGGTGGTGAAACACTCCACTGCAGTGTCTTCTCTTTCCAAGCAAATTCTGAGCCCTTTGTGACTTTACTAGTCTTCATGCCAGAGGTTTACTGCCTTGTTTGTCTTGTCTATATTACCTGATTTCAGACTGATGCATTTGCTGCTGAAGTGGTTTTTGAGTATTGTTTCCTTGGCTTGCTCAAAATGGCTGAAAAATCACTTGTGTCTGCATAAAATTTAGGATGGTTTTACTAAAGCTGAGCTTCTGCTGCTTATTTGGATAAAGCTGTAGGTGAATCTTCCAGCATAACAGCTGAATGCAGCTGGAGGAGGCTCAAATTAAAATGGCTGAAGAAAGTTTGAGTTTAGTGTATCATCTCAAGGAAATCCTAAGCTGCTTTCTTCTTCCTGACTTCAGAATGCCTTACAAAGAGGTTTTTTGGGGTGGGTCTCTTCCAGCCCCTCATTTCCAGACTTACCCACTGGTTCAGGTTCTTGTAATTCCTTCTCAGCTTTCCAAGCTGCCTCTTAATAGTCCTTTATGTATTCAAGTCATAACTATGTTTCTATTCTTTCTGTTCTTCCAACTTCCCATTTTTTTTCCTAGTTATCTTTTGCCCTTTTTTGCTGAGCAGTCATTGGAGCAGCCTTTATCCACCATCACACAATTAACTTTGTGACCATAGTTCTTTTCCACTTTTTTATTTTTAGTTGCTTTTAAACCTCAGTGTGACTTGGAGAAGGGGATAGTTTTTTTTTCCCCTGAAACTGCATAAACAGTAGGCAGATCAAAAGCTTCTGTCCCACAAAATTTACTTCTCTATTTGGATGCTGTAGTGTAATAGCAGACTTGAAAAAAAGCTTTTCCCAGTGAAAGCATCACAGTCTTATAATCATCTGCTGGTTTGGTGCTAAAAAATCCGCCCCCCCCCCCCATGTTCAAGAGGGCAAAAGGGCTGGTAGGTTGCCCCTGTTTCTATCTGTAGGCTTGGTGGCCTGTTTGTGCTGTCACAGCAAGTAATTTGCAGTTAAATACAGACTTGGCTTTAGGAATTCTACAATTTTGCTTAAAAATACAAGAGGGGTTTCTTTTTTTCTCTTCTTTGGAAGACAGCTGGGTTTTCCCCCAAATCATTGAACTGCAGAATGTATAGTAAACCCAAGAGGAACCTTGTGCAAATTACTATGTGCATTCCCTCCAGTAAGTGCTGATGACATCTAGAGAAAAATTTCCCTATGGAGTCATGTGGATGATGTTTTAAACGGTTGTCATAGTCTGTGCAAGGCTTACACAGCTAAGAATGAGTCAAAGACTCAAGGTCTGGCTTTGCCTGCTTGGGTTCAGGTTAAACCAAGCCTTTTGTCCAGTGTGTCACAAGTCAGAACCGTGCACCTTGGAAGGTGGAGCAGCCACGTACCCTGGGCTAGGAGTGTTTCTGGAGCCTTGATCCCAGGAATAGCAAAGACTTTCCAACTGTACTGTTTGGTAAGTGGAGTAGGGGAAGAAGTGTCCTACATGGAATGTTTTTAAGGAGTTTCAAAACAGCTCCATGCTTTCTCCCCAATTTGATGCTTCTCAAATGCTTGGCTAAAATACCTGACTCAAGAATCTACTTTTACATTTTGATTACACTGAGTAGTTCCCCGCTGCCACCATCAGCCACACAGCAGAAGACGATAGCAACCAGGTTTCACGTAGTATTTACTGGACTTGGTGACATCTCTTTTATGTGTCTTAATGGCAAGCAAATGTGACCTTCTGTGTTTGGTAGTATGTCTTTGAGGTCCTCGGAGGACCCTGTGGTGCACTTAAAGCTGGTTTTGTAGGTATGACAGCCTGAAGACCCAAAATTACCTCCTGTGCACTTTTATACAAGGAATTGCCAAAGCTAGACACAAGTATTTTCTGTGTGTCTTGGAGAGTAAATACTATAGTTAAATAGGAACTTCTCTAGTATGTATCATTAGAGGCCTTATATGAAGGGATTGTTCTGGAAAATACTGCTGGAGGAGAATATTTATTTCAAGATACCGTATCCCAGCTGGACTGTAGGTAATTCTCCTTTAAGGAATTTTCTGCTCCAAACCGAATTTCTCATATGAGTGCTTTCTTTTTTTCTATAATTGAACCCTACAATTCTCTTTGGACTAGCTTTTTTCCAGAAAAGGTTGGAATAATTAAAAAAACCAAACCGAACAAAACTTGTTCCATTGACTATTTGGAACCAAATTCCTATCTTCTAAAGATTAACTTTCTCTTTTTTTAATTCTAGATGAATATTAAGCCTTGGGTCTGCAAACCCCTCAAGCTCCATAGCCTCTTTTCAAGGCATTTGTGAAACACAACTGGGAAGGAACGAGTTTATTGTCAGCTGGCTTGAACTCCCTACAGGCAGGTTTGTGTCTCAGTTAGGAAGTTTTTAGAGGCCTGCACACTGAAAGGCTGAAAATTGTTGCGCTGGATTCACGTTGCTTAGTTTGCCAGACTAAGATCATTTGAGTTTGAAGTTCTTAATTTGCAGCGCAGGTGGAGCAGGCAGCAGGAGTGTCAAGTGTCCATGCTGGTGGCCTCTGTTCTGCCCTAGTCCCCAGAAGGAAAGGTGGCACAGCTCAGGAGCAGAGTTGTGAAGGAGAAACGGGTGGTGTGGTGTCAGGATATACCTCGCTTGAAATCTTAACATAAGGTATTTGTAGCCATGTGGTGCCTGGACTCGTACGAGCGTCTGAGGAGACCAGAGTGTGCAACTTCTTAAACTGTGCTGCTCTTGGGTTCTACGTGGTTTTGGTTTCTGTTGCTAAAAGAATTAATTGTGTTGGGGTTTTTTGGTACTGAAAAACAAGATTCTGTGCTGCTTTTGTAACACGCATTAGTATACATGTTCTTCTATATGTTACTATCAGCTATTTTCCTCCTGTGTGGCTGCGGAGTTGCATCATACAGGCTAACCCAGGTGTATTGTTGTGCGGAGGATTGTGTACATCTCGGGTTATTTTTGCACCAGTCCCCAGGTATTCTCCACAGACATCCTTGTCAACTTGGATCAGCAAATGCTGACTGAATTCATGCTGTGCTTTGTGGAGAGGTGTGCTTAACGAAAGTGCACAGAATGTACTCTGTGCATTTTTTTTTTCCCTTACAAGCTGCCTCCTTAGAAGCCAGACTGCATCGACCTTAAATCAGGTCTATTTTAAGATATTGTTTGAGCTTTGTTCTGAAGAAATACTCACTTGTGTGTCTACCTGAAGAAAGAGTTTGAAAGAAGAGAGCTCTTGTGGAAGCTGTTCTGCAGCTCTTGTGTGGAAAGAGTAAAGGTCAAGTCTTAGTTCTGCCAGAGCTGCCCAGAAAGAAGATGGTAGGTTCTCACAATAAGATGGAGTCACTGAGGAGGAAGCTATATGGAGCTCTCTTCTTCTTCTTTTTCTACCTTTTTTTTTTTCTCACTTCTTCCAGACAGGGACAAAAGTCTCTACAGTGTGAGAGGGTGGAATTTTCTTTGGGGCAGTGTAGGGTAAGTAGTCATGAGGGGGGGAGCAGGAAGAAGTATTTGTTTGTTTTACCAGGTGGATAATGGTGCTGAGGAAACCTTAGGCAAAACTTAAATTAGTTGAAGGGTGGAGGGAAGGGAAGTTGGTAGTAATCCCTAGCATTTTAATAGGTTTCCTGAAACTTCTCTGATTTGTCACTTGAAAGGGCTGAGTTAGCATTGCTGCTTGTGCTTTCAAGGACAAAACATATTTAGGAAGATAGCAGTAGCTTGTTTCAAGGACTTCATTCAGCATGTGGTACAGGGAAACGATGACTGCGTTCCCTGAGCTAGATGATGATAGTGTATGCTGGTTTAGCTTGCGTCAGAATAATGTTTAGTGCTCCAAAGAGCAGAAGCCCTGAATGTTTCACTGCAGAAATGTATGCTTAGGTGGCTGCCTGTTTTATCTCCTCCTTTCTGCAGCTGTTCTCTGCCTGAGGATATTGCCATCTTAACATTACTTTCCATAGCTCTACCAAGTCTTGCATGTTGTATACTGTGATACTGTGGAGGAGGAACTCCTCCTGTGAGACAGACTTAATCTATGGTATCTTCTCTCTCACCACTGTGGTCTGCTGCATGGGATTTTTATCTAGTTTTCTCTAAGTTGTCAGTGTTGGTTGCATCTTATCATACAGTTTATTGGATTTATCTGACTTAGCTCATTAAATTGTGCAAGTACTACTTAATATAGGGCAGGGGGGAGATTACGTGGAAGCAGAGGACAAAGACTGAGGTTGTACTCTGCATACTTATTTAGAGGGGAAATTGGAAGATAAACATTTGAAGTCCCATAGTGGACTCACTTAAAGGCAGTATGCTTTGTAACAGTTACCGAGATTTTTATGTCAGACTTCCTGTTCACACAAATAGCTCCTGGCAGGAAGAATGGCGGTATCCGAATTTGCCTAGCTTGCAACTGGACCACACAAATAGCTCCTGGCAGGAAGAATGGCTGTATCCGAATTTGCCTAGCTTGCAACTGGGCTGAAGAAGTTGTCTACCGGAACTACTAGCACTGTAAATCAAAAGATTTATTAGGAGGGGATCCAGCTGTGCCTAGGCATTGTGGAAATATGATGCTGGGTAATTGTGGCTCTGAGAAACCTAAGTGAAGCCTTGTGGGTTAGTAAGAAAGGACAGGAATAGATAATGTTGAAGCATAATGACAGATGCAGTGGTGACAGATGTCCTAATGCTGTATTTCTTAGTGACTGCAGAGAGCAGGGTTTAATTAGGAAGCCATCGTCTGTAGGAAAAGGCGATGAACCAAACTTCAGATAGTCAAATATTGCAGGAAAAACTCAGGTGGAAGAAGCACATTCGGCTGTTTTTGCAGAAATATGACTTCTTCCCCATGCTTTCTCCGAAGACAATAGGATAGGGAGAGACAGGTGGGCTGTTTTGGGAAAATTCAGATTATTCCTGTCACAGCAGTGAATCTGGCTCTTGCTTCAGAGAGAAGGTAATGGAGACAGAACAGATTTTTTTTTCTAATCCAATGTTAAAAGTTAGCCACAGTTGGTATAGAAGCCTTCTGTGGATGGCAGAGGATGGAGATACATTAACAGTAACCATATATATTGAGGTGTGGGGAAGAGGCCAGCTTTGGATAAGCGGGAGGGAGTTTATAGATGAGCTCTAAAAGACTTGCAAAACCCAAAGAAACTTCTGGATACTTGAAACAATTGAAAAGCTAGTGTTTTAGGGGGAGGGAGTGCTTTTGTTTCATTTTTATACATAAAGTTCTATATATAATATATAAGGGGATGTTGCAATATAAAAAGTGAATCTGCAATATACTGAATTCCTCCAGCTATTCAGGCAGAAGTTACATTAGGACCCCTTCAGTAACACTTTACAGAAATTAATAATCCAGATGGTTCTCTTAAAAGAGAGTACTTCACAAGTCTGTATTGTGCTCTTTCATTACAGGTTTCACTGAGGTTTTTCTCCAGTTTGCTTTGAGGCCAGAATCTGAGATTTCTGTAATACAGGTATTTTGAATAGGGAAGAGGAAAATATTGCCTTTTTCTTGTAGGGAGCTGGAAGCCCTCTCAGAAGGGCGTAGAAGGCTGTATAGATGTTTAAAGTGGAGGAGAGTAGTTCACTTACAGAAAAGTAGAAATAAATCTAGTTGGATCCTTTACTGACTAGATTTGGAGCCGAGAACGCGAGGTAGATGATTAATCATTTTATGTGTATAGAAATAACAATATGAAAAAATTTGCTGAATTACCACTTTTAGAGGTGCTTTGGGGAGCTAGTAAGCAGGAAGGATGAAGTTTAAATTGATAAGAATAGTGTTGTGAAGATCAGGGTCTTTAGGCTATTTCAGTTGGAAGGGACCTATGAGAATCATCTAGTCCAACTGCCTGGCCAAGTGAAAACATGTTATTAAGGACATTGTCCAAATGCTTCTTAAACCCTGACAGACTTGGGGCATGGACCACCTCTCTAGGAAGCCTCTTAAGTTATGCAATTTATGCTATGTATTTACTATATTATATTTATTTAATGTTCATTTATGCTGTGTATTTTAGGGAAAGTTGACTAAGAATCCTGAGGTCTTATGGTCTAACCCTGTACTCTTTTCTCTGGTAGAGCTTTCATGACTGTCATGACACAGCTGGCTGTAAGGTTGTGATAGCTGTCAGGTAAAGCTGTTACAGAGCCATATATTCATCTTTAGTAAAATGGCTGCTGCTGATTACAATGGGAACCTTGGGTGTCTAGCTTGGACGCAGTCTAGTATCAGACATTTGCATTAGCGTGGGTGAATTTTACCCTTGCTTATCTGCGTCTGTAATGGGGGAAGAGAATTACTGTGCTTTATATAGGTGTCAGGAGGATGACGTTTCCCATCAAACCTAGGTTGTTTCACTGATATAAAACAAGAATTCCTTAAACTATGGGCATCCTTCCAATTAACTGTCTTGAATCTCCTTCCTCAGTGGAGATGCGTTGTCCTTAAAAGTGCAAAATTCAATGATGATGATGAATCGTCCTAGCACTCCCTCTACAATCCTTGGAAAAAAAATTTTTTTTAAAAGTATAGTTTACTCTTTTATATTAGTGAGGCCCTGCCTCACCACGGAGTCTTTCAGAGTAAGTAAAATGAATGAGAATGATGTGTTGAGTGATCTGTTAGCTTATGAGGCCTCTTGGTTTGGTTTAGTTTGTCTGGTTAGCACCTTTCCCTAAGGGTTGCTCATTTTAGCTGATTTAATTCTTGTAGTTATCAGTTTACTTCCACATGAATATGGCACAATTTTGAGGGTTCAAAGCTGTGAAGGAGATGGGGATGTTTTATGGTTTAGAAGTATGTGGGTGATTCAGCTAAATGTAAAAAAGGTAAGCAATAGTTCACCTGTCCTTCTGTAATCTATGTATGATCTGTATGTATGAGAATTGGCTAATGAAAATTGCTTTTCTGCCTGTTTCTCAGTAGTTTCAGGAGAGGAATCCACTTCTACTGTCTTGGGAGAAGTCTGAGGCTTGCCATAGGTTACATATCTTCTGAAACAGGGCAATCCCATGTTTCTCTTTTTGCCCCGAGGTGACTGGAACAGTTCTGAATGGAAGCTGAGTCATCCAGATTCCTCTCTTCCATTTCCCTAAGCATGGAATACCAATTAAAACGTTAATTTAGCATTTTCACAAGACCCACTTTGATATTGTGGAGGTGTCCAGAGGTTTGAATCACCTTGCTTACACTGAGCTCTTCTAGGTTTTTATTCGTGGCATTCAGTTTCCTAATATACTTGCCTTGTCTAAATAAAATCTGTCTCGGTGTTTTGTATTTGAAAACATGTCTTACAATGAGTTGATTAACCACTGTTGAGATGTTTTTAAATAGAGACATTTTGCATGTTGTCCTGTTTGCAGTATTTGATGAATAGAGAGTCCTGTGGGACTCTCCCTAGACAGATTAGTCAAAACCTTTGAATCTTGTGATTCAACCGCTGTATTATTGCTGGAGCCAGTTTGCATGATTAGTTCCTGAGAAGAAAAATATTTTTTTTTAGGAAAGGATAAACTGCTTCGTCTAGAAATTTCTTTAGAGTACCTTAAAAATTTTGATAAATGTTCATAAAATAGTGCAAATAACTGTCAGGTACTGTCCTGTTTTTCCCACAAATCAATTTTTTCATGAAATCTATATAGTTCAGGAGTAATCCTGAAGGCTGTGCCATTCTGTGTTGCTAGTGTCTAATAAATTAACTTACTTTTCCTTCTTTAAGATAATGAATAGAGTACTGTTAGTAGGCTGCTGTAGAACGAGGGATGAGGTGTCTTCTGGTTTCAGCAGCTTTGTGTGCCATCAGCACTTTGTGTCCTGTCCAGTTCAAGTGGCAAGTGTAACTGCTCAAACTAGAAGGAAAAATGAGAAGCTGAAGGTTAAAACTTAACTACTTCAAGTGGCAGGAGTTGGAGTGTTCTGGGATGTCTTTGCTGTGAGGATCTTTCACATGTGCCAGCTCTTCAACTGGACTCAAATACTTTGCCTTTAATAGGCAGCATTATTGATAATATTGGTATATTTTAATCGTTTTTTGGGTGTCTAATATTTTGAAATTTTCCTCCTTTTTCCTAAACTTCCTTGGAAAGCTGTAATATGTCCACCAGTGTAGAGTTCAGTGTCACACTTTCTTAAAGTGAAAACTGGAGATTTTATGAAGACTCAGGTTGTTTTAATAATGCTTATGCAGTGTTGAGGCATGGGGTGGGCATGGTAGCCTTCAAAAAATCAACTGATTTGGATGTATTCATGCTGTGGTAATAAAACGTGCAGAGGGAATTCAGTTTTCTTCTGGTGTACCTGCAATGACTACACATTTTTGCAGAATCTATTTATGTGCTAAACTAGCAGGACTCGAGCCAGGTAACCTGTTCAGTGAAGTACTTGATTTACCATCTCAATTTGGGGCTGCTCATGATTGACAGAAGATGCTGTTTTGCTTCAATAGTTCTGAAAGCTAAAGTTAAGATATTTTACTTAGCAACAACTATTGAACTTCATCTGAATTTCTCTGTTCAGTTTTGGCTTTTTGTAAGTTTGTTTTAAAATCCATTTATTGAGAAAAATATGAGATAAACATTGTTTTAACTTTATTAATAGACTGAATTAAAACTTTACGCCTAGTTAAGCAGCACAGTTACTTGAAGCAGCTGAACACGTCCTCATCAAGACTTTCCACAAATGTTGAATTGGTTAAATAGCATTCATTTTTTAGGGGGCTGTTTGCTATGCCCTCATGACTGCAAAAAATCTGAGAACTAATATGTTTTTAACATTGAATAAAATAGCCTTTTCCCCTTGTAGCTATCCAAACTTTTCCCCTTTCCTCTCCTGTTGATTTATGCCTATATTTTCTGCTTTCTGAAGCAGATGTGATTCCTTTTGTATCTAGTGAATGCAGCTTTTCATGCACATTAATGTAATCCAAGTAATATTTCTAGTTACTCTTAGATAACGTTCCCAAAAGCACCAACATCTAGAGAGCATTGGACTGACCATCCATATTTAGGCTGAGGCAGATCTCTCCAGTGTGTACACACTGTGAAGGAGTAGGAATATGTTCATATCTCAGTCTTTGGCAGTCTCAGTGCAGGAGCGATCTGGACAGGTAATTTTTGATCAAGACTTGTTCTAGGGAATAATCATCAAACATGCTTCATCAAAGTTCAGTTTTGTAACCAATTTTAAGTTGTAATTAAACATTAACGTAAAATGATTTCATTCTAGTCTTAGACTGTTTACTATTAAGTTGCTCTTCATCTTTCTCAGTCTTATGCCTTAAATTAAAAGATGCAACACTGCTGGAATTTGAATGCTGTGAAGGTTAGAGTGAAAACTAACCCATCACAATCCTGGGACTGTGTACCAAAGAAGAGAAGGAAGATGATCTGAGGCTATCCAGGAAGGAGCCCAACTAGCAGCTGAACTCAGTGGTTTCAGGTAGCAAATCATTAGACATGGCAACAAGTCTTTTCACTGATGTAATTTCTAGTGTATGTATTACAGTTGTCATTGATAATACTCAAATGTCAGGATAAGATTAATGATGCAAAGAAAAATTCAGGATTTCTGAAAGTATTTAAGTACTTTTGTGTAAGGAAGTGGAATCTCTCTTGTTACTGCGTTATGCCTCAGATACTAAGATTTGTTTTCAACAGTGGCAGAGAAATAGATGTTACTCTGTGGTGCCTTACCACAGGCGTAATGCAACTGGTAATTCTGCAGGGAAATGTCACCAGCGCAATATAATTCTGAAGAATCCAGAAGAGTATTCATGTATTAGATGTTGCATTGGCCTATCATTTTTAGTTTATTCTATTTTAACAAAAGTTATTTTTGGAAAACATTACATTTGAGGATTTATACGCAGATTCCTGTGTAAGCTACTCATGAATATGGTTTGTTCTGGAAACAAATACTGTGTTAAAAGTATTTAAATCATAAATTCATTATTATCTTTTGAGTGTCTGGCTCTTGTTTTCACAATGTTTCTGTGATGATTAGTTTCTCATTTAAATTGAGAAAAGTGGCAGTAAAATCTGGAAATCTAGTTGAAGGGATATCTGTCTTGCCACTTTCTCACTTTTTCTTCAGTAAATTTGAGCAAATGCCTCATAGGAGCATGGATTGTACTTTTTGCTTGTATTCACCTAAAGACCACTAATTTTGGAGAAGTGGAATTAAGTCCTGAATATTTATTTTTTCTCTTAACATGGTCATTCTAAAAGCAATTATAATTGCAAGAGAGGGAAACAATTGTGTTAATTCTGACTTTATGCCAATATAAAATATTCAGCACAGTCTTCTGAATTTGGAAATGTCATTTTTTATAATTATTTTGCTTGAATCTTGTGGCCTAGGTGATGGAGGAGCTCTTAGCTCCTTCCCCTTGTGCAAGAGGAGCTCAGTGCAGAGCAACAGTACCACTTAGCAGAAGGGCTCCTTAAAGAGCTGATCCATGCTTCCAGTGTAATGTCTGTCCAAAGTGGTTTAATTACTTTTGATCTGTGTATGTAGCATTTTACATCTTCCAAGTCTTTTACAAGCAGATAATTAGGTATTTAAAAATACTGGGATGTAAAAATTGGATCTTAAGAATTATTAATTACTGAACGTCTCCTTGTGGATTTTTGCTCAGTGCTGTACTTGTGTTTAATGGGGTGTCTGAATGATACAGACTAAATGTAGTGTTTGCTTCAAAAACTGGATTCATCCCCAAAGGCTTTAACTACCATCGTATGTAAAGTGAGTATTAAACTACCCCTGCATGACAACAATAAAACTTAAATATTGGTCTTTTAAACTTGATAGGTTCAAATTTTTTGTGTAAAAAAACAAGTGGGCTGTTAAAGCAGTTGAAGTAATAAAAATAACCGCAACCAAACCACCACCCAGTTAATAAACAAACATGCAGTTAGAACTAAAGCAGAGTAAATATTTAATGGACCAAACTTTCCTTCTTTTGGCTTTATTCTATGAATCTAGTGTAGAAACCATTGATTAGGCTAAAAGTGACTTAGCATTCAGTATGTATTGCGTGTCTCAGTAACAAATTTGTTGCTTCATTGAAGTGCTTAGCAGTATAGTTTTACAAGAGCTCTTTTGGAAACAGTCTGACCCAAGGGCTAAAGCTTTTTGGCAAAGATGAAATTGTCTTAGCATTTGCAATGTGTGCTAGTGTGTTTACGCTGTAAAAATACACATAAATTGGGACTGAAATTTTGTGTAACATTAATGCATAAAAGTAGAAGTACATTGTATGTTACATTATATGAACAACCATCACTTATTTTTTTCCTTACTTGTACCCCAAGCACCTCATGAAGTGTTAATGTAATGGCCTTTCTGCCTGGACTGAAGACATGGTAAGGGTGAGATGTCTCTAAAAGCATTTAATTTGTCTGAATGTGCTCACAGCAAAGCTGTGTGTTTTACCATTGAGTAAACTGGAACAAAGTTAAGTAGAGTTGTTCTGAAATTTCAACCCAAACACCACAATAAAAAATTGATTCTTTATCAAAATTTGCATTATTAAGGAAGTGCTTAGCCAGAGTGTTGTGGGGACTGTTGGACTAATAACTAAACACGGTGTTTTGGTAAAAAGCAAATACCAGATGTCATCTGTTCCGACTCCTTGAACTCCTGTTTACTGCCCAGCTTTGGCTCAGCCCTTACCACTGCAAGGACACTCAAATCACAGCCCAAAGGCAGTAGCTCTGTAGTACCAGCAGTCTGTCAGGTTTTGCCAAGGCATACGGTGTCATTTTAGAGCCTGAATTAACTTTTAGTTGCTGACTTGCTGAGAATATAAAATTCATTTAATCTTTGTCCAGTGGGACTTCCTGGAACCCTTTTCCACGTGCTTACCTCAGTGTCATTCTGTTTTTAGTAATGGAATTATACAAGATTTAATCATTCTTTGATTTTTAAACTGAATCTTGTAGATCCTCATACTCTGGCTCAGGGACAGGCAACCGCTCCCAAGTAAATTGCAACTGGAATGAAGGAGGACTTCACTATCCAAGATCTAGTACTGTTCCTTCTCCTTCCCTTCCCCTGTCATCCTTCAACTCCTCTGCCTCCCAAATCTGATCTTAAATGTTTTTTGTCCACAAAAGTGTACATGCAAATATGACTTACCTTAATATTGGAGATGGCTGTACAGTCTGATAGTGGAATCTTCTCCATGTGTTGGGTGAAACCCAGCATTTAAAAGCAGAGTGGGGAGTCCAGAAGACATGACTTTGCAAGGACTATAGCTGCTGTTCATCACCTTTTTAGAAAATCACTTCTGATCTGTAGGAGAAGCTGCCCAATAATGTCTCCTGCATGGGATGTCTTCTGCTTTCCCATCTGTACTTATCTTCTTCTTGCCAGCTGAGTTACTGATTAGATTTACCTGAAATTCTCTCCCTTATGTTGATGTGCAGCTCAGAGCTGCTTCCTCCACTTGCTGTGCCTTGCTGCTAAGAAGTTTTCAGCTAAGACTGTGATCAGACGGGCTTCTGTACTACTGAATCTTCTTCCTTAGCTTCATGGTCATCCAGAGTTGATCAGAAGATCCTTGGGACACATTTTACAGAGTTTCCAAGTGCTCTTATAGTTTCGTAGAGGTGCAGCTTTGTGTTATCAATATTTATGCTGAGGCTCGAAGAGCTTTACTTCTGAGGCATTTCATGAGCTCTTAAAATAATAAAAGTCCTTTGGAGAATATTTTAAGCCCCATTGGGCTAAATCTTCAGGCTATGGTGAAAAATAGCCTCATATGACTGTAAATGTTGGAGTTGTTTTTTCATTCCTGGCAAACGATAAGGAGACCTGTGCAGCAGTCTTTGAAACATAAAGGTGAACTGTGAGTATCTTTAATTAACCAAGCTTAATGATTTCTTACCCCCCCCCCTTTTCCTGGATATCTCACGTAACGAACATGAGCATATCATTAATCTTTCCTGTTCTCTGGTTGGTTTTAAACTCACCTGAATGACAGCTGCCCCTTCTCTCTGCAGGCAAAAATAATTACTCTGGGATATTTTTTTCCAAAATACTTAAAATGACTGTCATTAAAAGGTGAAGATTTTCCTTTTAAAAATATATAAAGGGTTAATGTTGTCATACTTTGGACTTGTACACATGGTCTTGAAATACGCAGGCTTTTTAAAACAAAATTTGAGGTGACTATATATGAAAGGCAACCCTGTAGCTTACTGCTGCTTCTAACATAGTGAACCAGGGCTTAAAGTCAGGAATAGAAACCAGTTTCCAGAATCCATTCTTGAGAGCCGTAGCCTTAAAAAATAGTGTAACAAAACTCAGTGCAGGCCGTTATGGAAGGGAAAGGAGTTGTTTGCTTCCAGTTGAACAGGTTCCACTCAGTTATTCTAGCGTAGATTTTACTTGTATGTGCTCTCATCCGTGTACTCAAAAGGATCAAGATGTGTGCCCAAGTGTTGTGGCCGGAGTGGCTTAATGTGACACAGGAGGGGACAGAGTTGAGTCCTCATCATGTCTCTTGGATTATTCTTGATTTTGTGATGCTTAAGTGATACTTTGGACCACTTAGGAGTTGAAAATTCCCGAGTCTCCTTGTTCTTTTTGCCTTATCTGGGGACTTAGGGCTTCAGTTCTTGGTCGTCTTGTTAGTAGGTTTATTCTTCCTCTTCTTGCTATTTGGTCATTTGAATGAAACCACATTTACCATACTATGTGGCAATTAGCATGTGCAATTCCGTTAATCCTGCTGCTGCTGCCTGTTGTTGTACGTGTTTACATGCATACTACTTTCATACCTTTGTAGCATTTTTGCTACGGGCCTTTACAAGATCGAAAGAGTCTCTTCCCCTAAGGAAAAGCTCCTAGCTTGGTCTGCTGTAGACAGTAGAAGACAGTTTCTGGCTTCCACACCACCTTAAAGGGTGTCTGTCATTCAGAAATGGTCAGGATTCTGCTGCTTCAAAACTCAATTCCTTTCAGCCATATTTGAGCAGAATAGTTGGCCCTTCCGTACAAAATGATGGAAGATTCAGAGCTCTAAATGTGATAGATGACAGATGTTCTTGCTAACAGAAGACTGGAAGTCCTTCTCATAAAGTGGCATTGTGTAACTTCCCCGATGCTTGGTGTTACACCAGATGAAGAAAACTGAAATTGCCTGAAGGTCCTCCTCCTGTGACACTAATTTTGGCTCTGTTGTTTTTAGAAAGATTTTAAACTGTGAAAATGGCACTGGTTATGTATGTGGTTGACTTGGAACTCCTCTGCAGAAAACTAGACAAGTGGCTTCATCTTCAAAACACAAGGCATATATTTTTAAATGAATTTTTATAGCTGTGCTTAAGAGGTAATATTTCTGTGCCTTTTTAATTTTACTGTCTTGACAGAGTAATCAAAGTATCATATTTCTTTCTATAATGCTAATAGACTTGATCCTTCCCGTTCAGTAGTGAGGGGCTGACTCTTATTTTCTACAGTTAGTGAATGTGGTGGCAAACCCCCAGCTTTTATATAAAAATTTTAGTGTGCAATTTGATTATTTAAAAACTATCACACATGCAAAGTCTGTAAACTGAGGAGTTACGAGATGAAACTAGAGGACTGAGCCATGTTCAATGTTTTGTTTCTTCATGGCCGTCACTGAACAAATAGAACAAGATTTTTTTGCATTCTTTCATTTTTTTTTTCCCCATTTTGGGAGGAAAAGTAAAGCTAATTACTGACAAAACCCACAAGAGTTAATGAAGCTATTTATCACCACGTATTTTTGTCACTGTCATGAGGCTTTGTGTGTATCTCAAGGGAAGTCTTGCCCATACATTAATAATCAGTCATATTGTTCTACTTTTATCAACTATGCCAGTGCTTATTAGGATTTACTTAGTGGAAAAGAGTACTGAATTTAAGTCATTAAAGCTGTGGTTAGTCTCCACAAGTTTTTATTGATTCGTGTCAACCTTTTATATACCGAAATACGAAGGGGAGCCTTGTCCAGCTTTACCTGTCTATGTTGTGCCTTCTACTCTGGCCTTCTACAGATCAGTCTCAATATGTGACTTAGTTTATTACTGATAAATAGAGGTACCAAACTCCAGGTAAAACTAAATTGCATCTCCCTCAAGGAAAAAAAGTGTAGTACTAAATAAAATAGGATTCTAACCTGTCTAAAGAAAGCAAACAGGCTAATGTTGACTGAAAAAAAAAAAAAAAGATTGATAATAGAGGCAGAAAAAGGTATTTTCTTCCTTTTCCCTTTAGCTACTGCCAAAATTTAAATACAAGTGACAATTCTCTTGCTGGTCTTAAAATGCCTAGAGACAGCATAAAATACATCCATATGGCACTGAATAGTTAGATCAGTGGCACAGCAGGCTTTTATCCAGTCGTCCTTCAACATCTAGCTGTCAACTGTAAAACTCATCTTTTTTCATAGCGTGGCATTTGGATCTTGGTGGAATGGTTGCATAAAAGGTAGGATCCTTTGGGGAGAATTGTTACTCTGCTTGTTAGTGGCAATTTCTTGTCCATTTTCTGTCCCTTGAGAATGAGTTATGTGAGGTTTAACATAGGCTTAGCATTACTTCAGAGTGCATCATGTGATTAGATTGGGTAGCACATGCAGTTTTTCCAGGAGCGGCAGTGTCGTGAATGCTGAGGCTAGCTGAAGCAAGATTTGGGATGTGCTGCTTGAAACCAATTAGCGAAGATTGTAATGAGGATATTCTGGCAGGCATGGCGCGTAAGGACCCTGGTGCTAGAAGGACTGGTGGTTTGTGTTCAGGAGAGCTAGGCAGGTTCTTCTCTGACCTGTATAGAGAGGCTGTTATTTTTTTTATACAGTACAATTGTGCTTTTAATATTTTGGGCTCTGCGTTATGATGCTGAGGATGTTCTCTTGAGTGTTTCCTGTTGGTTGAGGGTTGTCGGTTCCCTCCCTGTTGCTGAGACGGTCTGTGAACACATATTTCCTGGGGTCTGTGTCCTACCACAGCAGCCTGAAGTCAAGAGAGAGGCCCAAGAGCCAGTTGCAAGGACAGTGTTTTTCCAGACCTTCCTGGCCCACATGTCCTTAAAAGGCTTTCAGAGGTATTAGTGACTGATCTTGATCAGCAGAACCTAGTTTGAGACACAAAATACTTGGAACATAGACTTCTTCAAAAGGGTGGTGTGAAAATTTGAGCAACCTGGAGATGCTAAACTGTTAAAATTGTTTTACAAGGGCATGTAGTGACAGGGCAAGGGGCAATGGCTTTAAACTGGAAGAGGGAAGATTTAGATGAGACATAAGGAAGAAATTCTTCCCGGTGAGGGTGGTGAGGCAGTGGCAGAGGTTGCCCAGAGAAGCTGTGGCTGCCCCATCCCTGGGAGTGTTCAAGGCCAGGTTGGATGGGGCTGTGAGTGACCTGGTCTGGTGGGAGGTGTCCCTGCCCAGGGCAGGGGGTTGGACAAGATGAACTTTGCAAGTCCCTTCCAACCTAAACCATTTTGTGATAACTCTTTTGCCAAATATGTGCAGAAAACTCAAATGGTGTGCAATAGGAATTAGATGGGGAAAATTTATAGTATGAGATTAGGAATAAAACTTTTTCATTTAAGGAAAAAGAGAGCAGTCTTTTAATAGCTTTCGCTAACTAGCTATGCATTCCCTGTTATAGAGACTAAGATTTTAACAGTGTTCAGCTAGGTTTACTTCTCTGTGTGTGTCTATATCCAGATGTTTAGCTAATCTAAAGTAAGGCCGAGAACTTAAAATACAAGATATGAACCAATCTTGAACAGCTGGGTTTTAGAAAACTTCTCCTATCTCTCTGGGTGCAAGTGACAATAAATCCTCAAGTTCTGCCAAGTTTCTCTGCGTTGGATTGTATTGACTTTTACTTGAAAAGAAGATTGGGAGTGTAGTTTCAAAGAGCTGATGTTTCCTGTGTATCTTCTCTAGTAATATTAGAGAGTAAAAAAAAAAAAAACAGAAACAAAACCAAAAAAAACCCAAAGCTGGAGCAAATGGAGCAGAATCTTGACACAAACTAATACTTGAGTTAATACAGATGTAGAACTTCTCAAATCGCCTTGAATATATTCACAGTTGTCTTCTGGCAGACAAAACTGGAAGGACAATTTGCTCATGGAACATGCTACTCCTGAAAATGTAATACTTAGGAATCTGCAAAAGATTTTGGCCTTCTGGAAGGTAGTCACTATAGCTAGGGCAACTTTGCACTCCTTGATTCATCCAGTCTTTGCTTCCATCCGAATCCCTCTGAATGAAGGACCTAAAGCAAGGGGCCATGTGTCAGCATAAATAAGCTGTTATTTGCAGGGCTTTAACTAGTGAATAAGAACCTTGTTCCTATTCAGTGGGTCAAAAATTAAATATATATTGTCAAGGACAAGCTGGCTATCAAAGATCAAGTTTTACTGTTGAGCCAGGACCCTTTCCAGTTGAAGTCTGAGCTTGTTGAACCCAAGCTGATGGTTCCCTTAGTAGGAATGTAAGAGGCTGGGTTGGAAGAACTGTTGTTGTTTAAGCTGCTGCTTTTGTGTAACACCAGCATTCGGATGTTACGGGCCTTCCTTGGCATGGCTGTTAGCAAGACCCCGAGGAAAAAATACTTTCTAGGTTACAAAAGTGCATCAACCTCAATTTCCTTCTGTCTTGGGTGAAGTGTTGTGGCATGAGCAGGGCCTCATCGCTTCTCTTAGGAAAATAGCACTCTGTACATGCTCTTCTAGGGTACTCAAAGAAAAGACTGAATGAAAATTAATGTTAATGAGCTTTTCAGACTAACATGTATTTTCGTAGTCATCTTTTTTATAAGGCAGTTACTGAAGTGTTAATCATTTGATTACTGGTTGTTGTAGATAAGGGAGTAATTGGTCCCTTTTTGTAAATTATGGAAGTGCTTGACAGGAAAGAGCAGTTGGCCAGGCAGCAGGCATGAAAACTCTGTTTGTGTGGGTTAATGCCTGGAGAGATTGACTGGAATTAACACCCCTTTGCTCTGGTGTCGTCTGGGTTGTGAAAAAATTATATTTTCTACTTGCTTCTCAACAGCAAGGACATGTCTTCCAGCAAGGTCTCAAATAGTTGTGAAATTTGCATAATTTTGGATGTGGCTTTTCATGCGTATTCATCCACTTCTATTAGAAGCCATTAAAAATTAGTCTTTGGCTATGGCTAGGGAGAAGAGTTGGATCTTTGCCTCCTGAGTGACAAATAGCTTTAGTGGAGTTTACTGTTTTAAGATGTCTCACTGAGACTTAAGGGGCTCCAAATTTCACTGATTTCCTGGGGCTACAACGAATACAGATATAGTAGATATTTTTGCCATAACTCTTCAGAATCCTTTAGGAAAATCATATCGTGCCCTCCGTCTCTGAAAGGAAAGCATGGAGCGAACAGCAACGCGTGTGAAATGCAGGGTCGTTGCATCTTTTTTTCATATACTCGGTGTTTAAAATGGTGCTACTGTGAAAATGGACTTGCTTCCTTTCTTTGTGTCCCTGTTATTGTAGCATGTGAAAATAAGCTGCGGATGATATCAGCCATTCACGTATTAGCTTTATGTGTGCTCATCTGCTAGGTAGGTGTCATTCCTTGTTAGATCATGCTAGTTCACTCGACTCTGTTGCTTCCCTTCCTGCTGTTCTGCACCAGACAGTCATAAATATTCATGCGTGCTTCCTACCATCCATTTAGGCTTGTATACCTAGCTTATGGTCTGTTCTAGTTTGTTAAATGCAGGCTTTTTTTAACACCAGAGTGCTGAAGGCTGTCTAGTGAGCTAAAAGGCTGATGTCATAGTTTCTGGTTTGTGAAGTTGCTGTGAACTGCTGAGATATTGAGGCTTTAAAGTATTTTGCTTGGAAATTCTTCTGTCACAAAGAGTTGACCAAAGTTCAAGGCACTTGATTGTTAAAATGAAAAAGGAAATTTCCTTAGCAGCAAAAGTCTGGCCGTGCTGTTTTCTTAATTGTAATAATGACTAAAACTTGTCTGCATCTTAAGCAGATGCTCAACTCTAATAAAACTGTCTCACCTTGCCTTGAAAAGATAGAATCTTGGTAAGGACTAAGGGAATCAAATTTACAATGAGAAAATAAGTAACTTTTGTTCAGTACCTTTCAGTACCTTAAAATACTCGGGGTTCTGTATAGAGGGGAGAGAGGAAAGGGTGTGTTTCTGAGGCCACTTACCGTCTTGGTCATTTCACTGGTTCATTGGTCAGATGCTGTAGCTCATTTAAATTCATCACCGTTTTGTGTAGAGCCCTTGCTCTCAGTTTTCTTAACTGGGGCAAAGCTATTAATGTTCATCTGGCAAGGTGTTAAAATGTGTATGGTTTAAAAAAAAAAAGTTTAATTTTTAAGAGGATCAACCCCTACCCTAGCATCTTACCTGAACAGGAGCTAGATGATGAGCAGCACATCTTCACCTGAGCCAGAGGACTGGGCACTGGTATTAATTCACACTATGAATTTGGGACTTAAAAGCTTGTTAAGATTCTATGTAGCGTCCAATGCTGTGGCCTGGGATGAGAAGAAAAATAATAGTTGATACGTTTCAGGATTACCTCAAGCTTCCAAAAGTCTCTTATATTTTCCAGTTGATTTTAATTTCTGTAGAGTTACTAATTTTGATTGCTTCTAATATAAATAGTCTTTAAACAGCTATGGTGATGGTCGTCACTAGTTGTTTCTTGCTGTTTTGTCAACTGGTGGCTAACAAGTGTAAATAGAAAATAGGAAAATGCAAAGTACACCTTTCTCTGTAGTTCACTAAGACTGGATGGGCTGCTATGGGAATGGAATAGGACTCTGGGAATCCTCCGCTGCCAATTCCTGGGGACTCATCTGTCTTAAAACTTCTGATAAGAAATAATGCCCAGTCTGTCCATGCTGTCGCAACAGAGTACGACGCAAAATGTCTCTGCCAGTGCTGGAGCCCACAAAGGCAGATGTGAAAGATGTGTAAGGGTGGGACCTTCAGCTGGTAAGGGTGATGCATCCTTTCAAAGATGAGGAAGGAAGAGGTGATAGAGTTAGAGAAAAGCCTGACTGACTTTATGCTAGTGAATCTTAGCATGTGTTTGCCTGTGTTTTACTATCTTGATTGGTCACTCTGTTTTAATTTGGGGAGGAAGAGAGGAGGCGTCAGAGCAGGGTGCCGTTGATGGCAGCTTGAGCTTTCTTCTTTCCTCACCTCCAGTTGTAAGAGGCTGCTGCGTGGATACTATTTTGCATGAAATAACACTCTAAGGGGACAGCTATTCCTTAGGCTTCTGCGTCCTTTAAATGTGAATCAAAAGGAACCCGTTGCCCTATACCTGCCCCCTTGTAGACATTATGGTGCTGGTTTCATGCCTTTTGCAGACTTGTAACTGCTGATTTTGGTAAGTGTTGTGCACGTCCCTGCCATTATTGAATAGCATGATACAAACATGGCAGTGTGTTTTACAGATGTGTGGTCTGATACGGCTGTGCTAGCAATGTGCGAGGGGCAAGATGTGTACCCCGGGAGCAGTAAGCTAACTTACCTACTCTGCTTTGTGGGTTCAAGCCAATGATTCTCAAATTGAGAGCTGTAGACTACCAGCAATCCCTGAGGCCAAAGTAATTGATCCAGGACTGTATCAAACAGTTCTCAATAGTGCTTTTAATTAAAGGAGGGGGAAAAAAAAAGGTTTGTTATGGGTGGTGACCTGAAAAGAGATTAAGGATTGGCAGGGATTCATTGGCCTAAAAAGGTCAGCTCCAGTTGTTTGACATTGTTATTGATTGTGTCTGCCTTTCTAGAATTACTTTTCAAGGTAGGATGCCATAAAACCTACATATATAAACTGCCAAAAAACCCTTTCTGAATTGGTTGCTCCGTTGTCTGTCCTCTTTTTCCCCCTACAATCATGTATAAAATGCTGGCTGCTGCCAGCAGCATCTTTGCTGCTGTTCCACGCTGCGTGATGATCCGTTGTTCACAAAGCACCAGTTGGTTTCCTGTGCCGCTGCCTACCATTTGCTGTATGCAGAGGTCTTCGAGCGTGGAGGTTTGTGGACTTCAGCTGTCTGCAGCCTGTAGAAACTGCTTTGAAGTTCTTGAAGGACTTTAGCTTGGTTTTTTTGCATCTTGCAAGTATCCTTATGATGGACCGAAACATCTAGTGAACTGCCAAAGAAATATATAAATATCACTGTTTTGCATCAGCAAGTTATCTGCAGATCATCACTGGCCCATAGTTCCTGTGTAGGAACTGTGCTGCAAATTTCCTTTGTCAAAGAAGCTGCAAGTAAAATAGAAGTGACAAAACTGCTGGAAGTGTATTAAATGGACTTTCTATTCAGAGTATGCTCCTTGCTCAGGGCTCCCTGTGCTTCACTCCATCTGAAGTTGACGGATTCACTGTAGGTACTTTAATTTCCTTTCCTTGATCCTCATGTGTTTGATCTCAGCTGCAAGCTTTAGTCCATTGTTTGTTCTATTTGAAATGAATATGAAAAATACTATCAATTAAAATCAAGGTGAGTTGCCTCTGTTCTCTGGGATGAATGAAATAAAAAAGTAGAAAATGATGGAACATCTCTTTAATTACTAAAATTACTTAAACCAAAACTGTTCCTTGCTTTTCTGGGTCTTGTTTGTTTCCCTGTAACTCTCTGGATATTGTATATTAACTTCCTAAACAGAATGTTAAATTCCTTCTTAAAGAAGCAGATCTGTTTAATAGGACAAGAGTATAATTTATAACGTAGATCTTTAACTAGGCTGGGAATAAATTATCTTAAAAGAGGCTATTTGAACCATTTTGTTTGTACGTAAAGAAGCCATCGCTGCTTTGGTATAATGCAAGAGCCACTGAAGTAGTACAAAAGCCACTTGCACAAGTTTTGTAGTGTTAACAGTACGAAGTGTTCCTATTTCCTGGAATCAGTGGGGGCAGCCGTTCCATTTCAGCAACCAGGCTGGGAGGGCATCCTTCACCCAGCTTTACCCTGCATAGCCAAAACATGCTTTGAAAGTGTCTGATGATGGTGTGTTTAGTATTGCCCTGTGCTCTAAAAAAAAACCAAACCAACAAACAAACCAAAAAAACCCCCAAACAACAAAACCAACCAACCAAACCACAAAACCCACAAAAAACCCAAAAATATCTATAGCCATACTTTTTAAAATGAAAAATAATTTTTTTTAACCAGATTCCATAATTTTGGTTGTAAACAAAGTGGGGCCATGGGTGTATTTCAAGAAGGTTTATTCTTTGCAGGCTTTCTTCTGACTTTCGCTTCCCCCCCTAGTTTTTTTTTTGTTTATTGAGGACTTAAGGATGCAGAGAATTGGCTCAGATCGTCCTTTGGCCTGATCTCATCTGGCTTCTTGCATCAGGAAAGAAATAGCAGAATAAAAGAGGCTTGACAATAGAGCAGAAGTGGAATCAATAGGGAGGAAAAAAAAAAAACTTCAGGGTAAAAAAATCTTTAATTGAAGCAAGGAGGCGAGACCACATCAACTCTGCCTTTTACCTCTGCTCTCTGTGTCTAGACTTGGTGCTATCCTCAGAGTTCCTCAGCTGTGACTATGGATAAACTTAATCTTACTGAGAATTTGTTAGATGAATGCAGTCTGCTGGCTCTGTCAGTGTCTTCGGGATAATGAATGAGTTTTGTTTCTTGCTTTGGGGGAACTGGGTGAAATTTCCATATCTTGACAGTGAAGAGCAGAGGAGGAATTTTTTTTTTTTAAAGAAGCTGCTTTAATCACTTTAATACAGCATTTCTGTTTTAAGAGCTCAGACTGACATACCTAAAAATATTCTTCTTGATTACTGGCTCATACAGATCATTTTAAGTCAACTATGAGCATCCTCCTTTTGGGGCTTCTTTTTAAGCAGAAATCTAAAAATGGTTTTCATGCATTCATAATTCAGTATATTGTTCTTAGCAATCGTTTTTCCTCTTGTTGCCTTGGGTTGTTTTTTCCAGATCTGGACTTGCAATTTCTCTGATCCTGAGCGTTAAATCTTTGCGTTTCAGCGACTCTTTTAAGCATTGGGTCTGAAGTACCTGCAAATCTGAGCGTGAAACTTGATGTGAGGCCGGTAGTTGGAAGATCTTGGAGCTGTAACTTTCAACAGGACTCCTCGAGTGGTATCGGGTCATCTGTTTTGAGAGTTGAGGACAGAACGGAGCTTGACTTCTCAGTAGGAAATACTGTTCCTTGTCAGCACCTCAGTTATTGCTGGATAAGCTGTGCTGTGGTGTGTCTAGTAAAGGAAATACTTCCAGAGAAGACTTTGAGGTGAGCTTATCTGTGAAAGAAAGTTGTAGTGTTACTGGGATTTATCCTTCAAACAAATCTTAAAGGAGTCTTGCAAAGGGCAAGTGAAATTTTGGGATTACACTGTGGTTTATCTGCATGTGTGATGAGAAGGCTTTCTTCATCTTCCTCTCTTTCGCTTTTAGCAAGTTGGATCTCCGTTAACCAAGTCTGCCTTGGAACTGGGAGAGGTCAAGTGGAGTTTTTCAGCCTTATAATGAAAAGGCTGGATAGATTGATTATTTTTAATATTATTTTGCTTTGCAGATGTTCCGGTTTTTTCTTTTGCTGATACTTTGAAAGTTCTAAACGGTTAGTATGAACTGGGAAGATTTAAGTGTGACTTTTCTGGAAGAATCCTTGAACAAATGTGAATCTCTAGTAGAAGAGGCAAGCACATGCCTAAAATTGAAATGGGGATGTACGGCCTGCTCCTCGTACGCCGTAGAGTAGGAGTGGCACAACCCCAATTACTTTTCCTTTGTAGGTCACTCTTGACTGTTGCCTGAGCCCTTTGCAGACTCTGCCTGGCAACAAATGACCTTCTAATCCGGTGCCGGCCCGGAGATGATTTGTATTATCTAATGGGTCTCTTCCATCCCTGGCTCTTGTGCGAGCTTCCCCGGTGACTCGTTACGGCACACAGCACGGAGTGCCGCTCGCTGTGCTGCCAGCGGTAGCCGGTAGCACGTATTCCACACGCGATGGTGCGGAGGAGTTATTGGTACCCATCATTAATCAATGTCATTAGTGGTGGTTGGCGTTGGACATAGAAATCTCCAGTGCGCAAGGCCCCAGAAGCGGGACAAGGCGATCTTCAAGAATTAGATGAATGACCTTGAAATCTCTCCAGTCGCTGCTGTCAGATCAAAGTTACTGGAACCGCGAGATTAGCGTATTGATTTCATCTTGCAGATGAATGCTCTTTCTGAAATGAGTGCGAGGCAGTGGCTCAAGGCTTCCAGACAAAGAGTATCGATCAGGTTGACTCAATTAGCTGTTGAAGGCTTTGAATTTGGGCCCTCATAGTTTATGGCAATTTCGCTGATAGGAACTTCACAAGTTCCCGGTTTTTATCTCAATGATGTGTCTCGGGTGCTTTGCTGTCTGCTACCACTGATTCAGTTCCTGATTTAGGAGGGTGCTAGTATTTGGGCATCTACTTGTTTCTGTGCTGAACCAGTGATCAAACCTTTCCTTTAGGAGTTTCCCATTTCTATATATCAGCACAGCCTACTTCTTCCTGTCCCATAACATATTAAAACACTGCAGTTTATCGGAATTAACGTGGATGAATGCTTCCACTTACTGCCTCGTACAGCAAAACACTTCTCTCTCTGCTCTTCCCCTAGCCTCCCAGAAAAAAGCACCAGGCAGGCTCTGCAGTGTGTGTTAAGGTGTGCTGTTCAGGTCTGATGGGTGGGAGGGGTGAGTACCTAGGTCAGTATGGGAGCCACCAGTGACATCTAGCTCCAAATTCTTCCAGAGCTGCTATAGCTGAAGAAAACCATCTGGGCAAGTCAGATACAAGCTTAAAAATTCCTGTTGGAACTGGTTGCCTTCCCATCCAGAAGTGTACGTTGATAATCTGTGTCTGAGCCACAGCTGTGTGGTTAGGAGCTGGTTAATGTGGACTTTGTTAGATCAAAAGCTTGAAGGAGCAGAAAATTCATCTAATGAAACCCACGCTGCTGCTGTTATTCAGCCACTTAATGACAGAAGAGTTTCCAAAATTGATGTTCAGGTGCAGTGTTGGAACAAATGGTTTCTTTGGTTAATCACTTATTTTCTTAGCTTCCCTCTGCCTCAAAAAATTCTTGGATGCCTTGCATGTAAATTCCTACAGTGGAATGATACCTGACAACTCTGCGTGCCAAGGAAGGGAGGAGAATCCCCTGCCCAGCTGAATAGGTTATTTCAGAGTTTAATTACCCTCACTTTTAAAGTTGCATGCCTTTTCTGGTGGGACTGTGTTTGGACTTCTAGCTGTTAGATCTTGATCTACAGAAAGAAAAGAGGCTGGAGGCCACCTCTCCTTATCACTAAGTTGCTTCTCTGCTCTCCTTCACCTTTCCGTTGTTCTGTGTGAGCTATGCAAGCTGCCCTTTTTTCTTATCAAAAAGCTCTTTCTCAGCTCCTGAATGGTTTGAGGTTTTTCCTCCCTTCCTGTAGCGCAGCTGTCGGTGTGTGTCCGGCAGAGCCCCCTCGCTGCTCCAGCCAAAGCCGTAAAACCCCACGCGCAGCATTTCCTCCCCCACCTTTATTCCTCCAAGGACAACGTTTTTTAATTATCCCAGCAGCATACCAGAAATATTTTGGCCTAAAGGATGTCATATTCTACTGCATCGCTGACTAATGCTGCCCTAGACATTCTTGGGTGTTGAAATTTTTCCAAGAAATTGAATTAACCCACTAGATTTAAAAAAAAAAAAATGCTTAATGAAGCAAGGCTGACATCTTGACTGTCTTATCTGCTTCCTTTGCTTATAACCCCCAGATTGCTTACGCAGTTGTTTGCAGTCTGTGTTTTAAGCACACAGTTGTTCATGTCTGTGTATATTACCTTGTGCTACTTCTCCCTGCTGAGCTTCATTTTCCTCTTGAGGTCGCTTCTGCCTTTTTCAAGATTATTTTGAATTCTGATTCTGTCCTCTGACTTGCTTGCAATCACTCCCAAATTAATGCCTTCTGTGAATTCAGTAAATGTAGCCAGCAAGATGGAATAGAAAGCGAGTGAAAATATGTAACGGCATGGGATTCAAACTCTGCTGCAGATCCTCAGTCAATAAATTGGTTCTTTTTTGGGCAATGTTCTTTGTTGTTCTTATTTATTTTTAAAGTCATGCACAGGGGCCTAACACTCTCTGTTACGACGTTTCAATTAAAAACTGATGTAAAAATAAAACTCATCCAAGAGCCCAGGGGCTCGACTCCAAAAGCAAATGGTGAACTGTGGCTCAATGGCCCTTCCTTGTTGCTCTGCCAAGGGAGGGGAAAAAGATCAGCTATTTCTTTCTACAGGTTGTCGTGTGCTAGCTGCACGATGAGGTTTCTCTTTGTAAGGCGTTATCCTCACTGGGACGTTAGTCTGTGACTTGTGTTAGGTCCGTCGTAAATACAGTTAGCACGTTTGAGTACTTGGTGTTCTCAGAAAATCATGTCTGACAGTGCTTGAGCTGTGACCAGCCCAGGGGCCTGTGCTGTTCCTCCGTGTGGGAGAAATGGGATCGACATAATTGACAACAGATTAATTTCTGTGTGTTTTCGTTCTCGATTCAAGCGCTCTGAAGCAGGACTTGTAGCAGCATGGCTTCCACAGGAGAATCGGCATATGCATCCACATCACTTTCTGTGCAACAGATGGTATATGAATGCTAAGGTGATTCATCCGGCTATTTTTTGTGGGACTGGGGATAGCTTCTGCCATTGGCAGGCAGGGCAGTGTGTGGGGAGGCTGGGGAGAGGTAAGAGGTGTTAGGTATTAGGAGTGTGGCTCTTGTAAAGAGGGAATATTTAAAGCCTGTAACCCTCTGGACAAGGTATCTGTTTATATAATCTGAACTTGTGAATTTCTGAAGAGAAGATTCACTGCCTTTTCCTTTTAATTATAGATACAGTGGGAATTGTGGGCTTTCACTACTGCCAGGATTTTTAAAGCAAGGTTGTTTTTTCTTTTCTAAAGGAGAAACGATGATACTTCAGTAGTCATGGTGGAATTAAACCTGTAAGCAATTGTATTAATACTAACGTCATCTGGTGCCTGTTGATATACTATGTAAAGAAAACCTTGATCTGTTTGGAGAAGAAATGTCTTAGAACTGAAAGCGCATTAAGACACTCGATCCAAATGTTGGTTGAAGCAGATATTTTAATATAAGCAAGCCACGTGGCACCTTATTTTTTCCTCTCTTTTTGTGAAATGAATGAAGCTAAGGTGGGGTAGGGAAGCTCCAGGAATATGAAATAGAGGTTTTTTTCAGATTTTACAGTTTCTGTACAGGCTCCCTCCAAGACATCTCAGTGCATAGTGGAAAGGGAAATGGTTTGCCAGAAGACTTCAGTGTTCTTCAGGGGTTGTGACTTACCAAAGCAAATTATTTCATGGGTTTGATTACATCCCCTTGCACCTCTAAAGAATTAAATTTGTGTTTGCATCAGTGGCCACATGAGGAAAAGTCAGCTTGTTTGAGGTGCCGCAGATCCATTACTGGGATTGATAGCGTGTGCTGCAGTGGGGAGGTATTGGATTTGCTCATCTCTGTCTCTTGAGGATTGCTGCCATTGCTGGGTCTGGAGTGAAACCCTTCATCTCTTGCAGCCCGTGGCTCTTTGTCCTGCATGAGCTTGTGCTGCTGTTCAACACAGCTGGGACAAATTTGAAAAAGGGATTCAGGAATCCTGCCCATCTGAGATGTGTTACTTCGGAAAACCTACTCACCAAAGGGAATGTTTGCTCTACCTTTGCGAAGGCAGCTTTTTAACTTGGTGGGTAACCTGATTGTGCCTATGGAGCAGAACATGTTAAAAATTCACACAGGAATTCAAATTTTGACTTGGGAAAATCTTTTTCTCAAAGGCTCTCTGTTGGATTCCTGTTAGTTTAGCGCTTCTACTGAGTTAACGGAAGTTTGAAGATGGATTAAAATGCAGTTTAAGTATGATACTGGAGATTTTGTTTAAATCTTAGTGTAAAACTCTCAACAAACAAACAAAGACCAACAGA
>NW_009595280.1:24997-30777 GCF_000690535.1 Cariama cristata | reverse complement strand
GAGCCAAATTCCCCCCCCCCTCCCCCCCAAAAAAAAACCCAACAAAGACAGACCCACAAACCAAAAGAAAACAAAACAACCCTGAAAAACCTGACCCCCACCTCCAGAATCTTGGCTTGAATTCCCCTGCTCTCTTGATGGTCACCCTTGCAGAGAACTGACATCTCTGGAAGCTTATTTGAAGAACCCAGGCATGTAACTACCTTTTATCTGTCCCTGCAATGTTTGATGGCTAACGTAAGTCATGCAATTCTTCTCCCCTACCAGTGGGAGACAAATTCCAGTTACAAGGAGATTAGAAGAAAAGAATGGGAGAAGATGTATTCTTGAGTAACTTCAGTTGTTTCCTAAATAATTTGCCTACCATTAAGAGTATTTAAACATACTGAAATGAGGCAGGTTGAGATGTTCCCGTTCCTGCATGTCTTGCTGTTCGTCCCCAGGTGAAGATGGCATGGAGTAAGAAAAAATTGTCCATTGAGTATGAGTTAGGGTTTGTCCCAGCACAGCTGTGTCATTGGTGTTACAGGAGTAGAAAGTAACTGTTGTGACGATGATCACTTTAAAATTAACCTCATATTACTTGTCTTTTAAGGAAAATGAGATTACAAGGTAGTCTGATACCCGGCTGGAATGTTATGATATATACAGTTTATGTAGATCTCTGTTGTGAAATGAGGGTCTTGCTGTAGTTTGACGTAGTTTGTGATTTAACCTGGCCACGCTGAACAGCAGTTACAGAGGAGCTGCAGCATCGCAAATGGCTGCTTGCAGAAGGCTTTGCCGGTGGCTCTGTGCCTCTCAGGTGTGCCTGCACAGGCTGCCGTGACACCTCCCGGTTGCAGTGCCCTCTGACTTCCCAATGCTCAACAGCCATGTGAATACACCAGTCACGAGCTGCACCCTTCGCTGGCGTCGATAATGGCATTTTTAACAGTGTATGAACCTGCTTATACCAAAAGGTATAGCGATTATGTTGTCAAAGGAAGGGTGAAGTTAATGAAGTGATAAGGACTGCAGGCATTGTGGGCAGATGGTAAACAAACCTCTCAACAATGATGCTCTTCAATCTTGTCTTGTGCTATCGTGATGCTACAGCAGGGATTGCTATTTGTGCGACAAATATGGAGAGTGTGGCATTGAGATGTGCAGCGAGATGTATTGTAAAGCGACACAGCCACATTGTTTTATAAGGGAGAAGAGCTGTCTTATTTGTAATAATTCATTGTAGAGGTTGTCAGACCTATTACATTTGTTCATTTAGTTCAACTAAAATTTCTGAATGGCTTCGTAGAAACGGGAAAGATCAAATTAATTCAATTTTCATCTTGAATCACAGATGTTTAAGAATGAAACTGATGCTTGGGAATGATACAGGAGCCAACCTTTTTCAGAAAAAATGCACCTACTAGTGATACGTTGCAATTTCAAAGTCAAATAACTGCTCTTTTGCTTGTAGGAAGTTTAATTGCACAGGATGGATTTGTTGGACACAGAGTAAAACTCCTAAAATCATTTTTAAATAGCTTGTTTAAAACTTGCACTGAAATTGTTCCTTGAATCTGAGGTTGTTTGTTTTTTTTTTCTTTTAGTGGGGAAGACTTCCTTGATCACCAGGTTCATGTATGACAGCTTTGACAACACCTACCAGGTAAATTAATCCATATTATTGTCTTCTGTAAGGCCCCTCTGTCTCTGTGTCTTCCATCACAGGAAGAATCCGTTTGATTGCAGTGGATAAGAGTTGGTACAGTGACCAAATTCTTAACTGTAAAATCTTTAAGCTTTGTATTTTAATAACCTTTCAGAATGGCATTTCAGTGTTGGATTCTGCCTGAGTAGCTTATCTGCTACATGCAGCAGGATGAGCTGTGGTTCGAGAGGACAGGCTTCTTAGGTGTACCCAAGTAATAGCAGTTAAGTCTACTAGGTTCTTTTTTCTTTCTTTGTTTTTCACCATTTGCTACCAGACCATCACAGATCTAATGCCTCTGTGGGGAAAACGTAACAGGTACCTGGCTCTTTAGAAAAAGAAGCAAGCTGC
This sequence comes from Cariama cristata, assembly GCF_000690535.1. Lineage (NCBI taxonomy): Eukaryota > Metazoa > Chordata > Aves > Cariamiformes > Cariamidae > Cariama > Cariama cristata. The sequence goes on along the minus strand of NW_009595280.1, from coordinate 28,733 downwards.
GCTGTAAGAGGTTCTACAGTGGGGTGAACAAGGACTTGTGGAGCAGAAAGCAGTGGATTGTAAGGCTGGATGTGCTTCAGGACACTATTTTATGCTATCTGCTGGAACAAAGACCACAAAACTGGGTGTTATGCAGATCCACATCCTGTGACTGCTTATTTATGCCTCTTTATTATTTAAACAAGATTGAATTGACAAGGTTGGGGCTGAAGCCATGGTTGTCTCTTATTTCAGTCAACCCTCCAGCCCCCCCCCTGATTTGTGTTTGGTGACAAGTCAGTTCAAGTTGACAGAAGCTAACTTTTGTAAATTCGTTGTTGCCCATTCCTAGAATTTAGGATGAGCTTGAAAAGGTGGCAAGCTATAAAAGTACTTTAGTTTCATAAAGTGTGTCTTCTCCGAGCAGAACATGTTTCATGACTTGGTTACAGTTGGTGACGTTCTGAATACACTAAACTGAGAAAAATCTGTTCCCTGGTGAATGTGAAGGTTTTTTTAGAGGAGTGGGAGGAGGAGGTAATGGGAAAAAAATAAGAAAAGCTCTGTGACTCTTCTGTTACTTAGTGTCTATCCAAATATCTTGTTTAAATCTCTTTACCCCTTAATGATTTCCTTCCTGCTTCTTCAATAATTCCTCATTGCTGCTGCTAGGCAAGTTGGGTAGAATGAGATGTAAGTTCTCACTTAACTATGGGAGAAGCAAAGCTTGTATGGTGTAGGAGGGCTAGAGTACACATCATTACTCCCAAGGGAGCAAACATCCTTTCAAATTCTACCCACTGTAATTACATGGACATGTGAATGCAGTTCTTTTATTTAATCTGTTTTTTTTTCCCACAGTATTTTTCTTTCAGGTCTGTTCCTTTTCTCTACGGAGCTTGCGTCCTAGTTCTTTCTTGAAGAGGTTTGACCCTCTGTGCTTTATGATAATATGGTTGTCTCCAGGGGAAGCTGGTCTGACATAATGTACTAAATGATTGCAAAATGAATGAGTGGGACTTAAAACAGTAAGAAATCTTAAGGGCTTACAAGATAGCCTCCATCTAGCTATCACTGACGCGTGCTTAGTTTGGGTGTTAATGTACTTGGTATAGTGTCATTCATCCAAAGACCTCTATTTTACTGAAGTCATGAGTGAGGTAGGGCAGTACGTCCTATTTTACTGTAGCTAGAAGAAAGAATGAGTCATAAAAGCTCCAGTAATTTGACCAAAATCACTCCACATGTTAGTGTCAAACCAGAATATAAATTTCTTGATGCCCAGGATTATATAGATACCTCTCAAAGCCAAGTACTTGAATGATAATACATATCAAACCGTGTATGTGGTTAACTGTAGCTGTAGGTTAGTTGATGGATGATTTGCTTGTTCTGGACATTTCTGATAGATTTTGAATGCATATTTTCTGAAAGCTGCCACAACCTATCATTTGAACAAGGTTTTTTGTGTTCAGTTGGTAAAAATAGAAAGCTGCTGTTTAATAAAATCTGTGCTGTGCATTAGTTTTCTTTTGCTTGCTGCTAGATAAGAGGGATTCAGCTGCTGGCTGTAGCTTATTAATAAGCTGTTTTCATGAAAGCGGCATTTGTGAATCAAACAAGAACTTGCTGTACTGTGTCAAGGAAGCCCAAACACCTGAAATAAAATGGTGCCATTGGTGGTATAGATTTCACCAAGAGCAATTCCTCTCTGTGGACATGCTGGGAAAGATTTTTCCTTGTTCTGTGGCACCTTATGTAATGTATAATGAAAGACCAGCATTGGCAAACATGATGATTCTGTGAGTGTTACGCAAAAGCAGAATTACAGTACATGCTTCCCTTTCGCTTCAGCCTCTTGGAGGAGGGGAGAGAGAGGACAGCGTGGAGCTGAAACACTGGCCTGTGACTTGAAAAATAAGTCAGGTTCTTGCGTTGCCTCAGGCCTCCTTGCATAGTCTTGGATAATTCTGTGTCAGCAAGTATAGCCTATAAAATAGGGTAAGAACAGTTCCTTATCAGACAGTAGTGTTGTGAGGACAGATGGATTGAAAAGTCTTCTCCTACATGGCCCCATCCGTAGTGTGGCCCTCTTGAGCTTCCTTTGTTCTGCTTGTCTTCTTTAAACTTGCAGTTGGGACTTAAGAGTACTTCACGTCACGTTCAAAGCATGCCTCGTACCTGCTCGTTCCGTGTGCTGCACAGCATTTCACAAGCGGGTTAAACCTGCCTCCACCTTCATTACAGTAATTAGCTGAGTTTCATGTCCATGTATTTTCCACCATCAGTAAGCAGTCTTTTTTCCTTTACTCACATTGCACAGCTCGTCTTTACAACTAATCTGTAAAGATCCCTGAAGCTTTTTTGCTCCTTCTGTCAGAATTGTGGCAAAATGCCTCTTTGTAGGTTACCTATTTTAGTAAAAGTCTGGGTTATATGGAGTGCTTGCATCCCTTCTTGATACTGCTGCTTCTCTGTATCATGATACGCTCAGAACAATACAGGTGGGCAAATACATTTGGCTGTAAGTTATTCCGTGCAGTTCTTAAAGATTGTGGGGGCTTAGGTCAAGAGCCGTTTGCAGCTTGAAAGTAACAGACCTGCCATCCATTCTTCCCTATGTGATCAGCACAAATGTCTTCATCGCCCAGATCTAAAGTAAGTTTCATGCCTGGCCTTTCTGTGGCATTTCCCATACCATGAGCATCCAAGTGCGGGAATCTCACCGACCCAATGCTTTTCTGCGTGGCACTTGCATTTCCCCCAGGCATAGAGACTTGTTATGGTAGTGAGTGAGCTTCAGAGCTCTTGCTGCCGTGCAGCTGTGTGGGAGGGATGGCATGAAGTACAGGCTGAGGCAGGTTTCAGGCTTTGCAGCTGATGTTCCAGCTCCTACTGAGAGCAGAGAACATCTGAGTCTCCAGCAGTTTGTCAGCCAGAAAGGGATCCTGACTTGTATATGTGGTGTAAGATCTCAGGGGTTTTGTAGCTTTTCTTCTATAAAGCAAAATCAAATAGAGACAAGGGAAAATCGACGCATCTTTGAGGCAATCTTCCAAGGAGTACTATTTACCAAAACAATAGAAAACAAAAGCAGAAGGCAAGCATGTTGTTGCATTAGTCTTTTGAGGCTTCTCATATTTGCCTTACAGTTTCAGTATCATGTCTCTGAACTGGCAATGTCACAGTTCTTGATGACAGGTGAAAAATCACTGGGTAACTGTCTTGGGATCCACCACAATTTATTTTTCCCCTATGCATCTCTGGTACTTCAAATCTGCCATTCTGATCCAGCCACAAGAGTTTGCTTTCTGATGTGTTATATTTAGTTGCAAATGGAAATTCAGTTTGGATTATTCAGTTCTGCTTTCTCTCTTTTTTTTTTTTTAAATGCATTTGCAGCTGGTTTTCATGTATTTCTCACAAGCAGGCTGGCTGGCTCTATTCTTTATCCCTACCACGTAAAGTATCTGGCAGAATACAAGGACTTAATTATGGGGATATATAGTGAGGGCATAATAGCAGTCTGACAGTATGGAGCATGTACAGTAAAACAGACTCTCCGTTAGAAATACCTGCCTCGGTGTGGGAGAGCAGGGAAGAAATTGTATCAAACCTCTTTGCCCTAGCTGAGAGACTTACCTCTTGTGTGTTGTGTGGTTTGTTTTTTTTTTTCTTTTTAAATCAATTTATTTGGAACATCTTCCAGACTCTACTAATGTTGCTGAGCTTGAGATGAGCTGCTTGAAATGCTCCA